>NW_026290997.1:0-5000 GCF_023373465.1 Oncorhynchus keta
TAGCATTCATTCACATATTTATAGCATTACCAATAACAATAAGGAAATGAACCTTTCATGTCAGGGTCGTGGTCCGACATCTGTCAGATTGATCACGTCCTGCCTTCCTCCGCCAACGATGACATCACTTCCGGGTCAGGGGTAAGGCCTGGCTGTCCCTCTGTGGAGGCGGGGTCGCTTACTGCAGCGTTGTCAGTGGGTGGGCTCTGGGTGTCGGGAGGTCCGAGTTCTGGGGATTGGGGGAGTCTGTGTTTCGGGGGGTTGAGGTGGGGAGGTCTGAGTTCTGGGGATTGGGGGAGTCTGTGTTTCGGGGGGTTGAGGTGGGGAGGTCTGAGTTCTGGGGATTGGGGGAGTCTGTGTTTCGGGGGGTTGAGGTGGGGAGGTCTGAGTTCTGGGGATTGGGGGAGTCTGTGTTTCGGGGGGTTGAGGTGGGGAGGTCTGAGTTCTGGGGATTGGGGGAGTCTGTGTTTTGGGGGTTGAGGTGGGGAGGTCTGAGTTCTGGGGATTGGGGAGTCTGTGTTTCGGGGTTGAGGTGGGGAGGTCTGAGTTCTGGGGATTGGGGGAGTCTGTGTTTCGGGGTTGAAGTGGGGAGGTCTGAGTTCTGGGGATTGGGGGAGTCTGTGTTTCGGGGTTGAAGTGGTAAGGTCTGTGTGTTCAGAGCTAGAAGGATGGGTGTCGTCAGGGTGTGTAGTTTGGGGTTGTGAGGGGTTACTGGGGGTGGTGGGGTAGGTAGTCTGGACACCAGGGTTATCAGTGGGGAGGACGATAGAGCTGGAGGTGTTGTGGAGGTCAGGGGGAGTGGGGGTAGAGGGGTGTCTCAGGGGGTGTCCGTAGACCAGATACCTAGGAAGACATTTGATCAATGATAAATATTGATATGGTTTTAACAAGTGTTTCTCTGACTTCATGAATGTTGTAACTGAACCCCCTTACGTTGCCCAGTACACACTGTGTGGCATGAAATACTAGTTTTACTAGAACAATACATGTAATTAAAACCAAAATACTTAATTTATCCGACAAAGAGAAAAGTAGCTTGACTCTGGGACTAGTTAAGGGTACTACTGACTCTGGGACTAGTTATGGCTAATACTGACTCGGGACTAGTTATGGCTAATACTGACTCCGGGACTAGTTATGGCTAATACTGACTCGGGACTAGTTATAGCTAATACTGACCGGGACTAGTTATAGCTAATACTGACTCGGGACTAGTTATAGCTAATACTGACTCGGGACTAGTATAGCTATACTGACTCGGGACTAGTTATAGCTAATACTGACTCGGGACTAGTTATGGCTAATACTGACTCCGGGACTAGTTATGGCTAATACTGACTCGGGACTAGTTCAGGCTAATACTGACTCCGGGACTAGTTATAGGCTAATACTGACTCGGGACTAGTTATAGGCTAATACTGACTCGGGACTAGTTATAGGCTAATACTGACTCGGGACTAGTTCAGGCTAATACTGACTCCGGGACTAGTTATAGGACTAATACTGACTCAGGACTAGTTATGGTATACTGACTCGAGACTAGTTTATAGGTAATACTGACTCGGGACTAGTTAGTTTAAAGGTAATACTGACTCGGGACTAGTTATAAGGGTATACTGACTCGGGACTAGTGCCAATATGACTCGAGACTAGTTATGGGTAATACTGACTCAGGGACTAGTTATAGGGTAATACTGACTCAGGACTAGTTATGGGCATACTGACTCAGGGACTAGTTGGTAATATGCAACTGTGGGACTAGTTATAGGGTAATACTGACTCCGGGACTAGTTATAGGTAATACTGACTCAGGGACTAGTTATGGGTAATACTGACTCGGGACTAGTTATGGGACTAATACTGACTCGGGACTAGTTATAGGTAATACTGACTCGGGACTAGTTTAGGGTAATACTGACTCGGGACTAGTTATAGGTAATACAACTCAGGGACTAGTTAATACTGACTCGGGACTAGTTATGGGTAATACTGACTCAGGACTAGTTATGGGTAATACTGACTCAGGACTAGATTATGGGTAATACTGCAACTCAGGACTAGTTATGGGTAATACTGACTCGGGACTAGTTATAGGTAATACTGACTCGGGACTAGTTATGGGTAATACTGACTCGGGACTAGTTATGGGTAATACTGACTCGGGACTAGTTATGGGTAATACTGACTCGGGACTAGTTATGGGTAATACTGACTCGGGACTAGTTATAGGTAATACTGACTCCGGGACTAGTTATGGGTAATACTGACTCGGGACTAGTTATACAAAGGTAATACTGACTCGGGACTAGTTATAGGTAATACTGACTCCGGGACTAGTTGGGTAATACTGACTCGGGACTAGTTATGGGTAATACTGACTCAGGACTAGTGGGTAATACTGACTCGGGACTAGTTATAGGTAATACTGACAACTCAGAGACTAATTATAGGTAATACTGCAACTCGGGACTAGTTATGGGTAATACTGACTCGGGACTAGTTATGGGTAGGCAACTCAGGACTAATTAGTATGCAACTCAGGTAATACTGACTCGGGACTAGTTATGGGTAATACTGACTGGGGACTAGTTATGGGTAATACTGACTCGGGACTAGTTATGGGTAATACTGACTCGGGACTAGTTATAGGTAATACTGACTCGGGACTAGTTATGGGTAATACTGACTCGGGACTAGTTATAGGTAATACTGACTCGGGACTAGTTATGGGTAATACTGACTCGGGGACTAGTCATGGGTAATACTGACTCGGGACTAGTCATGGGTAATACTGACTCGGAGACTAGTCATGGGTATGCAACTCGGGACTAGTTATAGGTAATACTGACTCAGGACTAGTTATGGGTAATACTGACTCCGGGACTAGTTATGGGTAATACTGACTCAGGACTAGTCATGGGTAATACTGACTCGGGACTAGTCATGGGTAATACTGACTCGGGACTAGTCATGGGTAATACTGACTCGGGACTAGTCATGGGTAATACTGACTCGGGACTAGTCATGGGTAATACTGACTCGGGACTAGTCATGGGTAATACTGACTCGGGACTAGTCATAGGTAATACTGACTCTGGGACTAGTCATGGGTAATACTGACTCTGGGACTAGTTGAGGTAATACTGACTGTGGGACTAGTCATGGGTAATACTGACTCTGGGACTAGTCATGGGTAATACTGACTCTGGGACTAGTTATGGGTAATACTGACTGGGGGACTAGTCATAGGGTAATACTGACTGAGGGACTAGTGGTAATACTGACTGGGGGACTAGTAGTAGTTTTAGGTAATACTGACTCGGGACTAGTCATGGGTAATACTGACTGTGGGACTAGTTATGGGTAATACTGACTGTGGGACTAGTTATGGGTAATACTGACTGTGGGACTAGGGGGGTAATACTGACTGTGGGACTAGTTATGGGTAATACTGACTGTGGGACTAGTTGAGGTAATACTGACTGTGGGACTAGTTATGGGTAATACTGACTGTGGGACTAGTTAGTTTAAAGGTAATACTGACTGTGGGACTAGTTATAAAGGTAATACTGACTGTGGGACTAGTTATGGGTAATACTGACTGTGGGACTAGTTATAGTTTAAGGGTAATACTGACTGTGGGACTAGTTAGTAATTTGTGGGACTAATACTGACTGTGGGACTAGTTAGTTTAAAGGTAATACTGACTGTGGGACTAGTTAGTTTAAAGGTAATACTGACTGTGGGACTAGTTGAGGGTAATACTGACTGTGGGACTAGTTAAAGGTAATACTGACTGTGGGACTAGTTGAGGGTAATACTGACTGTGGGACTAGTTAGTTTAAAGGTAATACTGACTGTGGGACTAGTTAAGGTAATACTGACTGTGGGACTAGTTAGTTTAAAGGTAATACTGGTGCTTACCACTGTGGGAAGAAGGTGTGTGTCAGACAGACTAGTTAGGCATCTTAGGCTGGTACCCCAAAGACCTACTGAGACCTGGAACTGGTGGGTTTACAGTAAGAGAGAGAGAGAGAGAGACTTGAGACCTGGAACTGGGGGAGACAGAGAGAGACTTGAGACCTGGGACTGGGGGAGGGGAGAGAGACTTGAGACCTGGAACTGGGGAGAGTTAGAGAGAGACTGTGAGACCTGGGACTGGGGGAGACAGACTGAGGAGAGACTTGAGACCTGGGACTGGGGGGAAGAGAGAGAGAGAGACTTGAGACCTGGGACTGGGGAGACAGAGAGAGAGAGAGACTTGAGACCTGGGACTGGGGACTAGAGACAGAGAGAGACTTGAGACCTGGGACTGGGGACTAGAGGAGAGACTTGAGACCTGGGACTGGGGACTAGAGAGACAGAGACTTGAGATACTGGGACTGGGGGAGACTTGAGACCTGGGACTGGGGGGAGACAGAGAGAGAGAGACTTGAGACCTGGGACTGGGGGGAGAGAGAGAGACTTGAGACCTGGGACTGGGGACAGAGAGAGAGAGAGAGAGAGACTTGAGACCTGGGACTGGGGGACTGACTTGAGACCTGGGACTGGGGGAGACAGAGAGAGAGAGAGACTTGAGACCTGGGACTGGGGGGGAGACAGAGAGAGAGAGAGACTTGAGACCTGGGACTGGGGGAGACAGAGAGAGAGAGAGACTTGAGACCTGGGACTGAGGGGGGGAGAGAGAGAGAGAGACTTGAGACCTGGGACTGGGGGGAGAGAGACTTGAGACCTGGGACTGGGGGAGACAGAGAGAGAGAGAGACTGAGACCTGGGACTGGGGGGAGACAGAGAGAGACTAGAGACTTGAGACCTGGGACTGGGGGAGACAGAGAGAGAGAGAGAGACTTGAGACCTGGGACTGGGGGAGACAGAGAGAGAGAGAGACTTGAGACCTGGGACTGGGGGGGAGACAGAGAGAGAGAGAGAGAGAGACTTGAGACCTGGGACTGGGGGAGACAGAGAGAGAGAGAGACTTGAGACCTGGGACTGGGGGGGAG
>NW_026290997.1:10000-17500 GCF_023373465.1 Oncorhynchus keta
CTGTCTGGAGGAGAGGGGAGCAGGGGTCTGTCTGGTCTGGGGGAGAGAGGTGGAGGGGTCTGACCGGAGCAGGGTGTCTGTCTGGGAGGTCTGAGGAGAGGGGAGGAGGAGAGGGGGGGGGAGAGGGAGGGGGAGGGGAGGGGGAGAGGGAGGGAGGAGAGGGGAGGGGGAGGTCTCAGGGGAGAGGGGAGGGGGGAGGAGGGGAGGGAGGAGAGGAGGGGGAGGGGGGAGGGAGGAGAGGGGAGGGAGGAGAGGGGAGGGAGGAGAGGGGAGGGGGAGAGGGGAGGAGGAGAGAGGGGAGGAGGAGAGGGGAGGGGGAGGGGAGGGAGAGGGGAGAGGAGGGGAGGGAGGAGGAGGAGGAGGAGAGGATGGGGGAGGAGAGAGGGGCAGGAGAGGTGAGGAGAGGGTGAGGGAGGGAGGAGGAGAGGGGAGGAGAGGGGGATGAGAGGGGGGAGGAGAGAGGGGGGAGAGGGGGAGGAGAAAGGAGGAGGGGGAGGAGAGGGGGAGAGAGGGGGAGAGGGGAGGAGAGAGAGGAGAGGGGAGGAGAGGAGGAGGAGAGAGGGGAGATGAGAGGGGGGAGAGGGGGAGGAGAGGGGAGGAGAGGGAGGAGAGGGGGAGGAGAGGGGAGGGAGAGGGGGAGGAGAGAGGGGGGAGAGGGGGAGGAGAGAGGAGGAGAGAGGGAGGAGAGAGGGGGGAGAGAGGGAGGAGAGAGGGAGGAGAGAGGGAGGAGAGAGGGGAGGAGGGGAGGGAGGAGAGAGAGAGGAGAGAGAGAGGAGAGGGGGAGGAGAGGGGGAGGAGAGAGGGGGAGGAGAGGGGGAGGAGAGGGGGGAGAGAGGGGGGAGAGAGAGGGAGGAGAGAAGACAAAGTGATAAACTGTTAGAGAAACTAGTTGAATATTTCATCTATAGGTGTGTAGTCATGGTAACAAGCTGTAAATGCACATGGTGTGTGTGCAGCGTGTGTGTGTGTGTGCAGCAGTGTGTGTGTGTGTGCAGTGTGTGTGAGTGTGTGTGTGTGTGTGCAGTGTGTGTGTGTGTGAGGAGTGTGTGCAGTGTGTGAGCAGCGTGAGTGTGTGTGCAGTGTGTGTGTGTGCAGCGTGTGAGCAGCGTGAGTGTGTGTGAGTGTGTGTGTGTGCGCAGTGTGTGTGTGCGCAGTGTGTGTGTGCAGCGTGTGTGTGTGTAGCGTGTGTAAGTGTGTGTGTAGTGCAGCGTGTGTGTGTGTGTGTGTGTGTGTGTGTGTGTGTGTGTGTGTGTGTGTGTGTGTGTGCAGTGTGTGTGTGTGCAGCGTGTGTGTGTGTGTGAGTGCAGCGTGTGTGTGTGTGTGAGTGCAGCGTGTGTGTGTGTGTGAGTGCAGCGTGTGTGTGTGTGAGTGTATGTGCAGTGTGTGTGTGAGTGTGAGTGTGTGTGTGTGTGAGTGTGTGTGTGTGTGTGTGCAGTGTGTGTGTGTGTGTGTGTGTGAGTGCAGTGTGTGTGTGTGAGTGTGTGTGTGTGTGTGTGAGTGCAGTGTGCAGTGTGTGTGTGTGTGTGTGTGTGTGTGTGTGTGTGTGTGTGTGTGTGTGTGAGTGCAGTGTGTGTGTGAGTGCAGTGTGTGTGTGTGAGTGCAGTGTGTGTGTGTGAGTGCAGTGCGTGTGTGTGTGTGAGTGCAGTGTGTGAGTGTGAGTGCAGTGTGTGAGTGTGAGTGCAGTGTGTGTGTGTGAGTGCAGTGTGTGTGAGTGCAGTGTGTGTGTGTGAGTGCAGTGTGTGAGTGTGAGTGCAGTGTGTGTGTGTGAGTGCAGTGTGTGAGTGTGAGTGCAGTGTGTGTGTGTGAGTGCAGTGTGTGTGTGTGAGTGCAGTGTGTGAGTGTGAGTGCAGTGTGTGTGTGTGAGTGCAGTGTGTGAGTGTGAGTGCAGTGTGTGTGTGTGAGTGCTGTGTGTGTGTGTGTGAGTGCAGTGTGTGTGTGCAGTGTGTGTGTGTGAGTGCAGTGTGTGTGTGTGAGTGCAGTGTGTGTGTGTGAGTGCAGTGTGTGTGTGTGAGTGCAGTGTGTGTGTGTGTGTGAGTGCAGTGTGTGTGTGTGAGTGCAGTGTGTGAGTGTGAGTGCAGTGTGTGAGTGTGAGTGCAGTGTGTGTGTACCTTCTTGCTGACTCCGTCCTGTATAACAGTGGTTCTGAACAGTTTGAGCATTCCCTCTTTAGACAGAGATCTGATGAGACGCAGGATAGACTTCCTACAACACTTAGTGTTCACACCATCTAGCTTCTCCTCATCCTGAACCAACCTCTGGATTCTAGAGGGACAGAGAGAAGAGAGGAGGGAGAGAGTGAGGAGGGGGAGAGGGACAGAGGGAGGAAGAGAGGGAGAAAGAGAGAGAGGAAGAGAGGAAGGAGAGGGAGAGGGAGGAGAGAGAGAGAGAGAGGAAGAGAGGGAGAAAGAGAGAGGAAGAGAGGACAGAGGAGAGGGAGAGGAGGGAGAGAGGGAGAGAGAGAGAGAGACAGAGAGAGAGACAGAGAGAGAGAGAGAGAGAGACAGAGAGAGAGGGACAGAGAGAGAGGGACAGAGAGAGGAGAGAGAGAGAGAGAGGGACAGAGAGAGAGGGAGAGAGAGAGGACAGAGAGAGAGGGACAGAGAGAGGGACAGAGAGAGAGGGACAGAGAGAGGGAGAGAGAGGGACAGAGAGAGGGAGAGAGAGGGACAGAGAGAGGGACAGAGAGAGAGAGACAGAGAGAGAGGAGAGAGAGAGAGAGGGACAGAGAGAGAGACAGAGAGAGAGGACAGAGAGAGAGGACAGAGAGACAGAGAGACAGAGAGACAGAGGACAGAGAGAGAGAGAGACAGAGAGAGAGAGAGAGACAGAGAGAGAGAGAGAGAGAGAGAGAGAGACAGACAGAGAGAGGGAGAGAGAGGGACAGAGAGAGAGAGAGAGGGACAGAGAGAGAGGACAGAGAGAGAGAGGGACAGAGAGAGGACAGAGAGAGAGAGGGACAGAGAGAGAGAGGGACAGAGAGAGAGAGGGACAGAGAGAGAGGGACAGAGAGAGAGAGGGACAGAGAGAGAGGGACAGAGAGAGAGGGACAGAGAGAGAGGGACAGAGAGAGAGGGACAGAGAGGGACAGAGAGAGAGGGACAGAGAGAGAGGGACAGAGAGAGAGGGACAGAGAGAGAGGGACAGAGAGAGAGGGACAGAGAGAGAGGGACAGAGAGAGAGGACAGAGAGAGAGGGACAGAGAGAGGGACAGAGAGAGAGGGACAGAGAGAGGGACAGAGAGAGGACAGAGAGAGGGACAGAGAGAGAGGGACAGAGAGAGGGACAGAGAGAGAGACAGAGAGAGAGAGACAGAGAGAGAGACAGAGAGAGAGAGACAGAGAGAGAGAGACAGAGAGAGAGAGACAGAGAGAGGGACAGAGAGAGAGAGGAGAGAGAGAGACAGAGAGAGACAGAGAGGGACAGAGAAGACAGAGAGGGACAGAGAGAGATTTTTTATTTACATTTTTTAGACAGAGAGAGAGACAGAGAGAGAGACAGAGAAGAGAGACAGAGAGAGGGACAGAGAGAGGGACAGAGAGAGGGACAGAGGAGAGGGACAGAGAGAGGGACAGAGAGGGGACAGAGAGACAGACAGAGAGAGAGAGAGGGGACAGAGAGAGAGAGACAGAGAGAGAGAGACAGAGAGAGAGAGAGGGGGACAGAGAGGGAGAGACAGAGAGAGGGACAGAGAGAGGGACAGAGAGAGGGACAGAGAGAGGGACAGAGAGAGAGAGACAGAGAGAGAGACAGAGAGGAGGGGGGATGAGAAGAATAATGTAATCAGATTGAGATTTTTTTTAATTTACATTTTTTAACAACAAATCCCAGTGAGACAGGAAGTGGTGTGACTGACGTGAAGAGGCCCTCTATGATCTTGAGGCTCTGAACAGCTTCCACAATCACGTTCTTCCTCTTCAGCAGGCGGTACGTCTGGCGGTGGTGCTCCTGACCCAGCAGAGACGGGGGGGGGGAGAGACGGGGAGGGGGAGAGACGGGGGGAGGGGAGAGACGGGGGAGGGGGTGAGGGGGGGGGGGGGGTGAGACGGGGGAGGGGGAGAGACGGGGGAGGGGAACAGGGATTCAGACAGGGAATTCACTGCACTCGATTTAAAGACATCTCTACATCATAATGTTTGAGAGACACACAGCCTCACCTTCTGAATGTGGATGTCCTCGATGACCGTGACGCTGTCCTCCGCTTGGCTGTTGCCTGCGAACATACTCCCTGTCTGGTCCAATGAAACGTCAGGACCGAATGTTTGACTCCTCCTCCTCCTCCTCAACTGGGCTAAGCCAAGATTCCAGCTCTGGCTCCTGATTGGCTCCACCTTTGGTAGGGGGCGTGGTAGGAGGCAGGTGAAAGCAGGGGCATATTTAGGGGCGTGAAACATCACAGATAGAAATAGATCTGATACAAGTCCTCTACCTGACAGCCAATCATATCTGTTCTCCAACCAATGTTTCCATCTCTATTCTACCTGACAGCCAATCATATCTGTTCTCAATCATAACCAATGTTTCCATCTCTATTCTACCTGACAGCCAATCATATCTGTTCTCCAACCAATGTTTCCATCTCTATTCTACCTCTATTCTACCTGACAGCCAATCATATCTGTTCTCCAACCAATGTTTCCATCTCTATTCTACCTGACAGCCAATCATATCTGTTCTCCAACCAATGTTTCCATCTCTATTCTACCTGACAGCCAATCATATCTGTTCTCCAACCAATGTTTCCATCTCTATTCTACCTGACAGCCAATCATATCTGTTCTCCAACCAATGTTTCCATCTCTATTCTACCTGACAGCCAATCATATCTGTTCTCCAACCAATGTTTCCATCTCTATTCTACCTGACAGCCAATCATATCTGTTCTCCAACAAACCTTTCCATCTCTATTCTACCTGACAGCCAATCATATCTGTTCTCCAACAAACCTTTCCATCTCTATTCTACCTGACAGCCAATCATATCTGTTCTCCAACAAACCTTTCCATCTCTATTCTACCTGACAGCCAATCATATCTGTTCTCCAACAAACCTTTCCATCTCTATTCTACCTGACAGCCAATCATATCTGTTCTCCAACAAACCTTTCCATCTCTATTCTACCTGACAGCCAATCATATCTGTTCTCCAACAAACCTTTCCATCTCAACATTCTGAACAGGTTCAGTACTTTCGGAAAGTATTCAGACTCCTTCACTTTTTCCAGATTTTGTTACAGCCTTGTTCTAAAATTGATTTTTTTTAAATTCAATCTACTATCTTGAATCTACACCCATAATGACATCACAATAACCCATAATGACATCACAATAACCCATAATGATATCACAATACCCCATAATGATATCACAATAACCCATAATGATATCACAATACCCCATAATGACAAAGCGAAAATAGGTTTTTAGAAATGTAAAAACAGAAATACCTTATTTACATAAGTACTCAGACTCTTTGCTATGAGACTAAATTCAGCTCCTGTTGCATCCTGTTTCCATTGATCATCCTTGAGACCTTTCTACAACTTGGAGTCCACCTGTGGTAAATTCAATTGATTGGACATGATTTGTAAAGGCACACACCTGTCTATATAAGGTCCCACAGTTGACAGTGCATGTCAGAGCAAAAACCAAGCCATGAGGGCGAAGGAATTGTCCATAGAGCTCCGAGACAGGATTGTGTCGAGGCACAGATCTGGGGAAGAGTACCAAAACATGTCTGCAGCATTGAAGGTCCCCAAGAACACAGTGGCCTCCATCAATCCTAAATGGAAGAAGTTTGGAACCACCAAGACTCTTCCTAGAACTGGCCGCCCGGCCAAACTGAGCAATCGGTGGAAAAGGGTCTTGGTCTGGGAGGTAACCAAGAACCTGACGGTCAATGACTGGGCGTCCAGAGTTCCTCTATGGAGATGGGAGAACCTTCCAGAAGGACAACCATCTCTGCAGCACTCCACCAATCAGGCCTTTATGGTAGAGTGGCCAGACGGAAGCCACTCCTCAGTAAAAGGCTCACAACAGCCAGCTTGGAGTTGGCCAAAAGGTATGTAAAGACTCTCAGAAGACTCCCATGTAAAACAAGATTCTCTGGGCTGATGATACCAAGATTGAACTCTTTGGCCTGAATGCCAAGTGTCACATCTGAAGGAAACCTACAATCCCTACAGTGAAGCATGGTGGTGGCAGCATCATGCTGTGGGGATGTTTTTCAGTGACAGGGACTGGGAGACTAGTCAGGATCGAGGGAAAGATGAAGAGAGAAAAGTACAGAGAGACCCTTGATGAAAACCTGCTCCAGAATGCTCAGGACCTCAGACTGGGGCGAAGGTTCGCCTTCCAACAGGATAACGACCCTAAAGCACACAGCCAAGACAACGCAGGATTGGCTTCGGGTAAAGTCTCTGAATGTCCTTGAGCAGCCCAGCCAGAGCTCGGAATTGAACCCAGATCGAACATCTCTGGAGAGACCTGAAAATAGCTGTGCAGCAATGTTCTCCATCCAACCTGACAGAGCTTGAGAGGATCTGCAGAGAAGAATGGGAGAAACTCCCCAAATACAGGTGTGACAAGCTTGTAGCGTCAAACCCAAGAAGACTCAAGGCTGTAATTGCTGCCAAAGTACTGAGTAAAGGGTCTGAATTCTTAAGTAAATATGATATTTCATTTTTTGTCTTTTTTTTAAACACTTTTGCAGAAATGTCTAAATAAAATGTTTTTGCTACTTTGGTACTTTGTCATTATGGAGTGTTGTGTGGAGACTGATGAGGGATTTGTGTTGGGTGCAGAGTGATGAGGTACTTTGTCATTATGGAGTGTTGTGTGGAGACTGATGAGGGATTTGTGTTGGGTGCAGAGTGATGAGGTACTTTGTCATTATGGAGTGTTGTGTGGAGACTGATGAGGGATTTGTGTTGGGTGCAGAGTGATGAGGTACTTTGTCATTATGGAGTGTTGTGTGGAGACTGATGAGGGATTTGTGTTGGGTGCAGAGTGATGAGGTACTTTGTCATTATGGAGTGTTGTGTGGAGACTGATGAGGGATTTGTGTTGGGTGCATTTGATGAGGTACTTTGTCATTATGGGCTGTTGTGTGGGAAACTGGTGAGGATCTGTGTTACTTGCAGAATGTACTTTGTCATTAGAGATGTTGTGTGGAGACTGATGAGGGATTTGTGTTGGGTGCAGAGTGATGAGGTACTTTGTCATTATGGAGTGTTGTGTGGAGACTGATGAGGGATTTGTGTTGGGTGCAGAGTGATGAGGTACTTTGTCATTAGAGTTAGGTCAGTTATAGGAGTGTGTTGGGTCAGTCATTTATGGAGGTGTTGGGACTTTGTGTTGGGTGCAGAGTGATGAGGTACCTTTGTAGATTAGGTCAGTGTTGTGTTGGGAGTGTTGATGAGGAGGATTTGTGTTGGGTGCAGAGTGATGAGGTACTTTGTCATTAAGGTGTTGTGTGGAGACTGATGAGGGATTTGTGTTGGGG
>NW_026290997.1:22500-52500 GCF_023373465.1 Oncorhynchus keta
CAGCCGTCAGACTAGTGTCTAGGAGAACCAGCCGTCAGACTAGTGTCCAGGAGAACCAGCCGTCAGACTAGTGTCTAGGAGAACCAGCCGTCAGACTAGTGTCTAGGAGAACCAGCCGTCAGACTAGTGTCTAGGAGAACCAGCCGTCAGACTAGTGTCCAGGAGAACCAGCCGTCAGACTAGTGTCTAGGAGAACCAGCCGTCAGACTAGTGTCTAGGAGAACCAGCCGTCAGACTAGTGTCTAGGAGAACCAGCCGTCAGACTAGTGTCTAGGAGAACCAGCCGTCAGACTAGTGTCTAGGAGAACCAGCCGTCAGACTAGTGTCTAGGAGAACCAGCCGTCAGACTAGTGTCTAGGAGAACCAGCCGTCAGACTAGTGTCCAGGAGAACCAGCCGTCAGACTAGTGTCTAGGAGAACCAGCCGTCAGACTAGTGTCTAGGAGAACCAGCCGTCAGACTAGTGTCTAGGAGAACCAGCCGTCAGACTAGTGTCTAGGAGAACCAGCCGTCAGACTAGTGTCTAGGAGAACCAGCCGTCAGACTAGTGTCAGGAGAACCAGCCGTCAGACTAGTGTCAGGAGAACCAGACGTCAGACTAGTGTCTAGGAGAACCAGCCGTCAGACTAGTGTCTAGGAGAACCAGCCGTCAGACTAGTGTCTAGGAGAACCAGCCGTCAGACTAGTGTCTAGGAGAACCAGCCGTCAGACTAGTGTCTAGGAGAACCAGCCGTCAGACTAGTGTCTAGGAGAACCAGCCGTCAGACTAGTGTCTAGGAGAACCAGCCGTCAGACTAGTGTCTAGGAGAACCAGCCGTCAGACTAGTGTCCAGGAGAACCAGCCGTCAGACTAGTGTCTAGGAGAACCAGCCGTCAGACTAGTGTCTAGGAGAACCAGCCGTCAGACTAGTGTCTAGGAGAACCAGCCGTCAGACTAGTGTCCAGGAGAACCAGCCGTCAGACTAGTGTCTAGGAGAACCAGCCGTCAGACTAGTGTCTAGGAGAACCAGCCGTCAGACTAGTGTCTAGGAGAACCAGACGTCAGACTAGTGTCTAGGAGAACCAGCCGTCAGACTAGTGTCTAGGAGAACCAGCCGTCAGACTAGTGTCTAGGAGAACCAGCCGTCAGACTAGTGTCTAGGAGAACCAGACGTCAGACTAGTGTCTAGGAGAACCAGACGTCAGACTAGTGTCTAGGAGAACCAGCCGTCAGACTAGTGTCTAGGAGAACCAGACGTCAGACTAGTGTCTAGGAGAACCAGCCGTCAGACTAGTGTCTAGGAGAACCAGCCGTCAGACTAGTGTCTAGGAGAACCAGCCGTCAGACTAGTGTCTAGGAGAACCAGCCGTCAGACTAGTGTCCAGGAGAACCAGCCGTCAGACTAGTGTCTAGGAGAACCAGCCGTCAGACTAGTGTCTAGGAGAACCAGCCGTCAGACTAGTGTCTAGGAGAACCAGCCGTCAGACTAGTGTCTAGGAGAACCAGCCGTCAGACTAGTGTCTAGGAGAACCATACCTCTCCTGGTATCAGGGACCTACAGTAGGGTCTAGGAGGTAGTCAGACTAGTGTCTAGGGAACCATACCTCTCCTGGTGTCACAGGAGAACCTACTCAGACTAGGGTCTGAGGAACCAGGTAGTGAGGTAGTGTGTAGGGTACATACCTCTCCTGGTATCACAGGGACCTACTGTAGGGTTGAGGTAGTGAGGTAGTGTGTAGGGTACATACCTCTCCTGGTATCACAGGGACCTACTGTAGGGTTGAGGTAGTGAGGTAGTGTGTAGGGTACATACCTCTCCTGGTATCACAGGGGCCTACTGTAGGGTTGCGGTAGTGAGGTAGTGTGTAGGGTACATACTCTCCTGGTATCACAGGGACCTACTGTAGGGTTGAGGTAGTGAGGTAGTGTGTAGGGTACATACCTCTCCTGGTATCACAGGGGCCTACTGTAGGGTTGAGGTAGTGTGTAGTGGTAGGGTACATACCTCCTGGTATCACAGGAGCCTACTGTAGGGTTGAGGTAGTGAGGTAGTGTGTAGGGTACATACCTCTCCTGGTATCACAGGGGCCTACTGTAGGGTTGAGGTAGTGAGGTAGTGTGTAGGGTACATACCTCTCCTGGTATCACAGGGGCCTACTGTAGGGTTGAGGTAGTGAGGTAGTGTGTAGGGTACATACCTCTCCTGGTATCACAGGGGCCTACTGTAGGGTTGAGGTAGTGAGGTAGTGTGTAGGGTACATACCTCTCCTGGTATCACAGGGCCTACTGTAGGGTTGAGGTAGTGAGGTAGTGTGTAGGGTACATACCTCTCCTGGTATCACAGGGGCCTACTGTAGGGTTGAGGTAGTGAGGTAGTGTGTAGGGTACATACCTCTCCTGGTATCACAGGGACCTACTGTAGGGTTGAGGTAGTGAGGTAGTGTGTAGGGTACATACCTCTCCTGGTATCACAGGGGCCTACTGTAGGGTTGAGGTAGGTAGTGTGTAGGGTACATACCTCTCCTGGTATCACAGGAGCCTACTGTAGGGTTGAGGTAGTGAGGTAGTGTGTAGGGTACATACCTCTCCTGGTATCACAGGGGCCTACTGTAGGGTTGAGGTAGTGAGGTAGTGTGTAGGGTACATACCTCTCCTGGTATCACAGGGGCCTACTGTAGGGTTGAGGTAGTGAGGTAGTGTGTAGGGTACATACCTCTCCTGGTATCACAGGGGCCTACTGTAGGGTTGAGGTAGTGAGGTAGTGTGTAGGGTACATACCTCTCCTGGTATCACAGGGGCCTACTGTAGGGTTGAGGTAGTGAGGTAGTGTGTAGGGTACATACCTCTCCTGGTATCACAGGGACCTACTGTAGGGTTGAGGTAGTGTGTAGGGTACATACCTCTCCTGGTATCACAGGGACCTACTGTAGGGTTGAGGTAGTGAGGTAGTGTGTAGGGTACATACCTCTCCTGGTATCACAGGGGCCTACTGTAGGGTTGAGGTAGTGAGGTAGTGTGTAGGGTACATACCTCTCCTGGTATCACAGGGACCTACTGTAGGGTTGCGGTAGTGAGGTAGTGTGTAGGGTACATACCTCTCCTGGTATCACAGGGGCCTACTGTAGGGTTGAGGTAGTGTGTAGGGTACATACCTCTCCTGGTATCACAGGGACCTACTGTAGGGTTGAGGTAGTGAGGTAGTGTGTAGGGTACATACCTCTCCTGGTATCACAGGGGCCTACTGTAGGGTTGAGGTAGTGAGGTAGTGTGTAGGGTACATACCTCTCCTGGTATCACAGGGACCTACTGTAGGGTTGAGGTAGTGAGGTAGTGTGTAGGGTACATACCTCTCCTGGTATCACAGGGGCCTACTGTAGGGTTGAGGTAGTGAGGTAGTGTGTAGGGTACATACCTCTCCTGGTATCACAGGGGCCTACTGTAGGGTTGAGGTAGTGAGGTAGTGTGTAGGGTACATACCTCTCCTGGTATCACAGGGGCCTACTGTAGGGTTGAGGTAGTGAGGTAGTGTGTAGGGTACATACCTCTCCTGGTATCACAGGGACCTACTGTAGGGTTGAGGTAGTGAGGTAGTGTGTAGGGTACATACCTCTCCTGGTATCACAGGGGCCTACTGTAGGGTTGAGGGTAGTGTGTAGGGTACATACCTCTCCTGGTATCACAGGGCCTACTGTAGGGTTGAGGTAGTGAGGTAGTGTGTAGGGTACATACCTCTCCTGGTATCACAGGGGCCTACTGTAGGGTTGAGGTAGTGAGGTAGTGTGTAGGGTACATACCTCTCCTGGTATCACAGGGGCCTACTGTAGGGTTGAGGTAGTGAGGTAGTGTGTAGGGTACATACCTCTCCTGGTATCACAGGGGCCTACTGTAGGGTTGAGGTAGTGAGGTAGTGTGTAGGGTACATACCTCTCCTGGTATCACAGGGGCCTACTGTAGGGTTGAGGTAGTGAGGTAGTGTGTAGGGTACATACCTCTCCTGGTATCACAGGGGCCTACTGTAGGGTTGAGGTAGTGAGGTAGTGTGTAGGGTACATACCTCTCCTGGTATCACAGGGACCTACTGTAGGGTTGAGGTAGTGAGGTAGTGTGTAGGGTACATACCTCTCCTGGTATCACAGGGGCCTACTGTAGGGTTGAGGTAGTGTGTAGGGTACATACCTCTCCTGGTATCACAGGAGCCTACTGTAGGGTTGAGGTAGTGAGGTAGTGTGTAGGGTACATACCTCTCCTGGTATCACAGGGGCCTACTGTAGGGTTGAGGTAGTGAGGTAGTGTGTAGGGTACATACCTCTCCTGGTATCACAGGGGCCTACTGTAGGGTTGAGGTAGTGAGGTAGTGTGTAGGGTACATACCTCTCCTGGTATCACAGGGGCCTACTGTAGGGTTGAGGTAGTGAGGTAGTGTGTAGGGTACATACCTCTCCTGGTATCACAGGGGCCTACTGTAGGGTTGAGGTAGTGAGGTAGTGTGTAGGGTACATACCTCTCCTGGTATCACAGGGACCTACTGTAGGGTTGAGGTAGTGTGTAGGGTACATACCTCTCCTGGTATCACAGGGACCTACTGTAGGGTTGAGGTAGTGTGTAGGGTACATACCTCTCCTGGGGGCCTACTGTAGGGTTGAGGTAGTGAGGTAGTGTGTAGGGTACATACCTCTCCTGGTATCACAGGGGCCTACTGTAGGGTTGAGGTAGTGAACACAGTGTGTAGGGTACATACCTCTCCTGGTATCACAGGGGCCTACTGTAGGGTTGAGGTAGTGAGGTAGTGTGTAGGGTACATACCTCTCCTGGTATCACAGGGACCTACTGTAGGGTTGAGGTAGTGTGTAGGGTACATACTCTCCTGGTATCACCACTGACCTACTGTAGGGTTGAGGTAGTGAGGTAGTGTGTGATACATACCTCTCCTGGTATCACAGGGTCCTACTGCAGGGTCCTGAGGTAGTGTAGTGTGTAGGGTACATACCTCTCCTGGTATCACAGGGACCTACTGTAGGGTTGATACACAGTGAGGTGTCCTGATACATACCTCTCCTGGTATCACAGGGACCTACTGTAGGGTTGAGGTAGTGACACCACTGTCCTGATACCACTCCTGTCCTATCACAGGGGCCTGTCCTGATACAGGGTTGAGGTCCTGTAGGGTACATACCACTCCTGGTATCACAGGGACCTACTGCAGGGTTGAGGTAGTGACACACTGTCCTGATACATGTCCTCTCCTGGTATCACAGGGGCCTACTACACAGGGTCCTGAGGTAGTGACCTCACACTGTCCTGGTACACACTGTCTACCTCTCCTGGTACACTCTGAGGGACCACTGTCCTGTTGAGGTACTAACCTCACACTGTCCTGATACATACCTCTCCTGGTATCACAGGGGCCTACTGTAGGGTTGCCGATAGTAACTCACACTGTCCTGATACATACCTCTCACTGTCCTGATCACAGGGACCTCACACTGTAGGGTTGAGGTAAGTCACACTGTCCCTACTGGATACACTCTACCTCACACTGTCCTGATACATCACTAAGGGACCACTGTAGGGTCCTGATACACACTGTCCTGGTACACACTCTGAACCTCTCCTGCTATCACTGGGGCCTACTGTAGGGTTGAGGTGTTCAACTGGTCCTAATACACACTTGACCAGTTTGGCTGCTACACATGTACTGATACATACGCTCTGAAGGTCCTCACACTCACTGATACTCCTGCAGAGATACAAACACACTGATACACCCTGTCCTGATACACGCTGTCCTGAACACACACTGTCCTGATACACACTGTCCTGATACACGCTGTCCTGATACACACTGTCCTGATACACTGTCCTGATACACACTGTCCTGATACACACTGTCCTGATACACCCTGTCCTGATACACACTGTCCTGATACACACTGTCCTGATACACACACTGTCCTGATACACACTGTCCTGATACACACTCTCTAACCTCACACTGTCCTGATACACACTGTCCTGATACACACTGTCCTGATACACACTGTCCTGATACACTCTGTCCTGATACACACTGTCCTGATACACTCTCTAACCTCACACTGTCCTGATACACACTGTCCTGATACACACTGTCCTGATACACACTGTCTACACACTGTCCTGATACACACTCTCTAATACACACTGTCCTGATACACACTCTCTAACCACACACTGTCCTGATACACACTGTCCTGATACACACTCTCTAACCACACACTGCTGATACACACACACACTGTCCTAACCACACACTGTCCTGACCTACACACTGTCCTGATACACACTGTCCTGATACACACTGTCCTGATACACTCTCTAACCCACACTGTCCTGATACACACTGTCCTGATACACACTGTCCTGATACACTCTAACCTACACACTGTCCTGATACACACTGTCCTGATACACACTGTCCTGATACACACTGTCCTGATCTAACACTGTCCTGATACACACTGTCCTGATACACACTCTCTAACCTCACACTGTCCTGATACACACTGTCCTGATCTAACACACTGTCCTGATACACACTCTCTAACCTCACACTGTCCTGATACACACTGTAACTGATACACACTGTCCTGATACACATAACACACTGTCCTGATACACACTCTCTAACCTCACACTGTCCTACACACTGCTGATACACACTGTCCTGATACACACTCTCTAACCACACACTGTCCTGATACACACTGTCCTGATACACACTCTAACCTGTCACTGATACACACTGTCCTGATACACACTGTCCTAACCTCACACTGTCCTGATACACACTGTCCTGATACACACTGTCCTGATACACACTGTCCTGATACACACTCCTAACCTCACACTGTCCTGATACACACTGTCCTGATACACCTCACACCTGATACACACTGTCCTGATACACACTCTCTAACCTCACACTGTCCTGATACACACTGTCCTGATACACACTCTCTAACCTCACACTGTCCTGATACACACTGTCCTGATACACACTCTCCTAATACACACTGTCCTGATACACACTGTCCTGATACACACTGTCCTGATACACACTGTCTAACCTCACACTGTCCTGATACACACTGTCCTGATACACCCTGTCCTGATACACACTGTCCTGATACACACTGTCCTGATACACACTGTCCTGATACACACTCTCTAACCACACACTGTCCTGATACACACTGTCCTGATACACACTGTCCTGATACACCCTGTCCTGATACACACTCCTAACCACACCCTGTCCTGATACACCCTCCTGATACACACTGTCCTGATACACACTCTCTAACCACACACTGTCCTGATACACACTGTCCTGATACACACTGTCCTGTCCTGTCCTGACACACTGTCCTGATACACACTCTCTAACCTCACACTGTCCTGATACACACTGTAACCACACACCTGATACACACTGTCCTGATACACACTCTCCTGTCCTACACACTGTCCTGATACACACTGTCCTGATACACACTCTCTAACCACACACTGTCCTGATACACACTGTCCTGATACACACTCCTAACCTCACACTGTCCTGATACTCTCTAACCACACTGTCCTGATACACACTCTAACCTCACACTGTCCTGATACACACTGTCCTGATACACACTGTCCTAACCTCACACTGTCCTAATACACACTGTCCTGATACACACTCTCTAACCACACACTGTCCTGATACACACTCTCTAACTGATACACACTGTCCTGATACACTCTCTAACCTACACCTGATACACACTGTCCTGATACACACTCTCTAACCACACACTGTCCTGATACACACTCTCTAACCACACACTGTCCTGATACACACTCTCTAACCACACACTGTCCTGATACACACTCTAACCACACACTGTCCTGATACACACTGTCCTGATACACACTCCTAACCACACACTGCTGATACACACTCTCTAACCTACACACTGCTGATACACACTCTAACCTCACACTGTCCTGATACACACTCTCTAACCACACACTGTCCTGATACACACTGTCCTGATACACACTCTCTAACCTTACACACTGTCCTGATACACACTCTAACCACACACTGTCCTGATACACACGCTCCTAACCTACACACTGTCCTGATACACACTCTCTAACCACACACTGTCCTGATACACACTCTCTAACCTCACACTGTCCTGATACACACTCTCTAACCACACACTGTCCTGATACACACTCTCTAACCTACACACTGTCCTGATACACACTCTCTAACCTCACACTGTCCTGATACACACTCTCTAACCTCACACTGTCCTGATACACACTCTCTAACCACACACTGTCCTGATACACACTCTCTAACCACACACTGTCCTGATACACACTCTCTACACACTGTCCTGTCTAACCTCACACTGTCCTGATATACACTCTAACCTCACACTGTCCTGATACACACTCTCTAACCACACACTGTCCTGATACACACTAACCTCACACTGTCCTGATACACACACTGTCCTGATACACACTCTCTAACCACACACTGTCCTGATACACACTAACCTCACACTGTCCTGATACACACTGTCCTGATACACACTCTCTAACCACACACTGCATGTCCTGGTACACACATACAAGGTCCGCTCAACGATGCAATGTTGACTGGAACACAGAGGTCTCACCAGTTGGTCTCGTAGTGTGATCATGGAGGCTGTGTGGTTGGGCGCCTCTGACAGGAGGTTAGAGGTCAACTCCATCAGGATATCATACTTACTACGCCTGGAGAGAGAGAGAGACCCAACCAAATCATGAGAAAACAAAAAGATAATTACTTGACACATTGGAAAAAATTAACAAAAAAACAGTGCAAACTAGAATGCTATTTGGCCCTACACAGAGAGTACACAGTGGCAGAATACCTGACCACTGTGGCTGACCCAAAATTAAGGAAAGCTTTGATTATGTACAGACTCAGTGAGCATAGCCTTGCAATTGAGAAAGGTCACCGTAGGCAGACATGGCTCTCAAGAGAAGACAGGCTATGTGCTCACTGCCCACAAAATGAGGTGGAAACTGAGCTGCACTTCCTAACCTCCTGCCCAATGTATGACCATATTAGAGAGACATATTTCCCTCAGATTACACAGACCCACAAAGAATTCGAAAACAAACCCAATTTTGATAAACTCCTATATTCCTATAGGACCATTCTTAGTATCTACCTGACTAGTTGATTACACAGGCAATACTAAAGTGCCTATAAGAACATCCAATATTCAAAAGGTATATGAAATACAAATCGTAGAGAGAGAAATAGTCCTATAATTCCTATAATAACTACAACCTGAAACTTCTTACCTGGGAATTTTGAAGACTCATGTTAAAAGGAACCACCAGCTTTCATATGTTGTCATGTTCTGAGCAAGGAACTCAAACTCATTCATATATCCTTATGTACATATTCTTTATCCCCTTACACTGTGTATAAGACAGTAGTTTTGGAACTTAAACTCATTCATACTCATCTCATATGTATATACTGTACTCGATACCATCTACTGTATGCTGCTCTGTACCATCACTCATTCATATATCCTTATGTACATATTCTTTATCCCCTTACACTGTGTATAAGACAGTAGTTTCGGAATTGTTAGTTAGATTACTTGTTGGTTATCACTGCATTGTCGGAACTAGAAGCACAAGCATTTCGCTACACTCGCATTAACATCTGCTAACCATGTGTATGTGACAAATAAAATTTGATTTTGATTTGATTTGATTAAACTTTAGCTTTCTTACATGGCACACTTTTACTTTCTTCTCCAACACTTTGTTTTTGCATTATTTAAACCAAATTGAACATTTATTTATTTGAGGATAAATTGATTTTATTGATGTATTATATTAAGTTAAAATAAGTGTTCATTCAGTATTGTTGTAATTGTCATTGTCGTTGAGTTAGCAACAGCAGATGCAAACGAGAGTTAGGAAGGAACTGACAGAGTTTCCCGTCTATCACCCAACGACGTCACTACAACGTGTCCAATTGACAACCAGAGACATTCTTCAAAGGACTCGGTTGGGCAACACGGCCTTCCATCTACCACCAACCTACCGAAGCGCAGCTCAGAGTAAATATTTATTGCATTTTCCTTTTCCAAATGGGCGGTAATTTAGAATGCATAAGATACTGTATTTACGATAGCACAGCTTCTCCCTTTGTTCCTCAGTCTTCCTGCTCTTTCACTCAAACCCAGCCCCTTTTCCTTTGTGTAACAAGCTGTCATATCTGTTCCGCCCACTAGGGACGTTTTCCTTCATGACGTAATTTGTAATAAAGTTATGATTTAATTATGTGTATGTGTAATTCTGTGTGATTAGTTAGGTATTTAGTAAATAAATAATTCAACCCAATTTTGTATTGCCGATTCAACTTGTGTGCCAGGGTTCGTGCAGATAACCAAGAATTTAAAACTTTCAGATGAGACTGAATTAAGATGACGATTAATATTGACTGCTATTGATGTAAAACATTACTAGGTCTTTCAGAGTTTATTCGGAAGATAACAGCTCTATAAATATTATTTTGTGGTGCCCTGACTCTCTAGTTAATTACATTTATATGATTAGCTCAATCAGGTAATATTAATTACGGAGAAGTTATTTTATAGAATAGCATGTCATATCACTTAATCCGGCATAGCCAAAGACTCGACATCGGCTTTTTTTGGTCCTCCGAATAATCGGCATCGGTGTTGAAAAATCATAAATCGGTCAACCTCTAGTAAATACAATCCATATTTATGTTTATTTATTTTCCCTTTTGTACTTTAACCATTTGTACATCATTACAACATTTGAAATATCTTTATTCTTTTGGAACTTCTGTGAGTGTATTGTTTACAGTTAATAAACAAAAGTGAAATAAACAATAAAAATGATCGACTTCACTTGCTTTGGAAATGTAAACATATGTTTTCCATGCCAATAAAGCCCTTGAATTGAATCAGGTTTAGAACTGAATCAGGTTAGAGAGTGAATCATGTTTAGAATTGAATCAGGTTAGAGAGTGAATCAGGTTAGAGAGTGAATCAGGTTAGAACTGAATCAGGTTAGAGAGTGAATCAGGTTTAGAACTGAATCAGGTTAGAACTGAATCAGGTTTAGAACTGAATCAGGTTTAGAACTGAATCAGGTTTAGAACTGAATCAGGTAAGAGAGTAAATCAGGTTTAGAACTGAATCAGGTTAGAAAGTAAATCAGGTTTAGAACTGAATCAGGTTAGAAAGTAAATCAGGTTTAGAACTGAATCAGGTTAGAGAGTGAATCAGGTTTAGAACTGAATCAGGTTTAGAACTGAATCAGGTTAGAGAGTGAATCAGGTTAGAGAGTGAATCAGGTTTAGAACTGAATCAGGTTTAGAACTGAATCAGGTTAGAGAGTGAATCAGGTTTAGAACTGAATCAGGTTTAGAACTGAATCAGGTTTAGAACTGAATCAGGTTTAGAACTGAATCAGGTTTAGAACTGAATCAGGTTAGAGAGTGAATCAGGTTTAGAACTGAATCAGGTTTAGAACTGAATCAGGTTAGAGAGGAAATCAGGTTAGAGAGTGTGTACTGACCGGTCTACGTGGAAGCGTTTGAGTAGGAGCAGTATGGAGTGTTGCTGTGCTCCGCTGGCCAGTCTGAGGACATGAGACTGCATGGTGATCAGATCATTCTGTGTCAGAGACTTCCTCAAGTAGTGCATCTTCCTCGCGTCCGTCCTGCACCAATCACAACACAGCTTATTACATAGTGTGACCAAACAGAACAGACAATAAGTGGTATTCCAGCAACTTTGCAGAGATGAGAAAGTGACAGAGAGCATGCTGGTACATAAACACTAAAGAGATAGAGGAGATCACTGTGGTTTTCCTGTCAAGCCAGCTACTTGAATGAGCAGGAGTGCAGGTCTCTCAGTAGCTAAAGAGGTAGAGATGTGTTTTCCTACTTGAATGAGCAGGAGTACAGGTCTCTCAGTAGCTAAAGAGGTAGAGATGTGTTTTCCTACTTGAATGAGCAGGAGTACAGGTCTCTCAGTAGCTAAAGAGGTAGAGATGTGTTTTCCGACTTGAATAAGCAGGAGTACAGGTCTCTCGGTAGCTAAAGGAGGTAGAGATGTGTTTTTCTACTTGAATGAGCAGGAGTGCAGGTCTCTCAGTAGCTAAAGAGGTAGAGATGTTTTTTCCTACTTGAATGAGCAGGAGTAGCTAAAGAGGTAGAGATGTGTTTTGCTACTTGAATGAGCAGGAGTGCAGGTCTCCCTGTAGCTAAATAGGTAGAGATGTGTTTTTTCCTACTTGAATGAGCAGGAGTGCAGGTCTCTCTGTAGCTCTCCCTGCCAGCGGGCCCTCCCCACCCTCTCCAGGATACAGTATGAGTGGTCAGTCAGCTTCAAGTCCGGGTCTCCTCCGTCACCTATTAACACCCTGAACCTTAACCTCTGGGAGGCCACCATTACCAGCTTCCTCCCCCACCTGGAGGAGGAGAGGTCATCATGGGTTAGGGGTTGTTTTAGGACTGTTCTGAGTATCTACCTGACTAGTTGATGACAAGTTGTGGATTGATTCTACCTGGAGGAGAGGTTATCAGTTGGGTCTATGACTTTCTGTAGTCGGGCCAGCTAATGTAATGTTACCAGCCGGTCCCATATCACTCCCCCTTGGCCCTAAACCCTTGATGAAACATGCTGACCACACAGCTCACGTCGCAAAATACATTTAAACACGTTATTTAATTATTGCACCCGTGCTGCTCGCGCACCAACCAGCGTCTGCGTGGCCAAGCGCTAAAATAGAAGTCATTTCTATTTCTGACGCTGAAACATAAACCAACGTACAACACCAACGTGCACCACCGTTTACAACACCACAGTTTACAACACCAACGTGCACCAGTTTATTGCTTCCACCTTACAGATCTACAAACATTGAAGTGGGCGATATACCGTTTATCTAGCATACGGGGGCATTTCGAAACACCGATGGTATGATTTTCAATATCGCCTCGCATGCTCCGCCACGGCTTATAACGATAACGAAGTATAACTATATAAGTGTCAAATTAGATCCAGCTCAGGGATCCAGCTATGTGTTTGCTAACTTGTTAAGATCAAACTTCTTGATTACAGCCGAAACATAACAGCCTGAGTAACAGCCAAGGAGAGGTGGAGGAATTGGGACCAGCTGGATATGAATGTGTTAGAGATATCTTTTTTATTTTACCTTTATTTAACTAGGCAAGTCAGTTAAGAACAAATTCTTATTTTCAATGACGGCCTATGAACAGTGGGTTAACTGCCTGTTCAGGGGCAGAACGACAGATTTGTACCGTGTCAGCTCGGGGGTTTGAACTTGCAACCTTCCGGTTACTAGTCCAACGCTCTAACCACTAGGCTACCCTGCCGCCCCATCTTGAATTCACACACACACACACACACACACACACACACACACACACACACACACACACACACACACACACACACACACACACACACACCTTTTGAAGGCGTCCTCTAACATTACACATGGCGTCAGGTTGGTGGTGCGGATGATTGGGGTGACGTTTCTCCTCTCCTTGAAGAAGACACACGAGCCCTGGATTCCACTCTTATCCTCCAATAAGATCTGGACAGGGTAGGAGTCCACTCTGTCCCAATGGGATGCTTCCTGAATCCCTGTGTCTGGATCTATGTCTGCAAATCTGAAGAACAGACATACGGGATGGAGAGGGACAGTGGCGTTGGCAACTTGCACGCAGCTGATTGAACATTTGGCACTAGATATTCAGCCATCAAGGTTAGTTAACTAGTTAGTAGTGTCAGCTTGATTTTAGTGTCAGAATGATTTTACTAGCTAGTTAGATATTTTGTTTCAAATTCATAGGCTATCAAACAATGCCATAACGCTACAAATGTACGACATAGGGAAAATGTATAGCAGGACTGATGTTGGGAACTGGGAAATCCAAGTTCAAAACACATTTTTGTAGTTGGAGCTAGTTCTCTCCAATTTCTCATTTGTTTTGAACGTAGCTAGACAAGTGACGGCTCGATCACGCTGACAGTGTCAATGCATTTTGGTCGACCAGAAGAAGTACATTCATTCCAATGTAACGCTGCGTTTGCCTTGCAACATTGCGTTGTAGTGCGTTATGTGTGGTACGTACGTTGGATTTATCTAAAGTGTGCGTCAAACTGTACGCGTAGACGGCTTGACAGAAATGGTAGCATTATGCAATTGTTGAACTTTTGTTGCACACATATCCAGATGATGCTCCGTCCCATTTTTTCGTACTGACACTGTACGTGTGATCGACGCGTAAGACAACTCCAACCTACCGGTCGACGAGCACGACATCCGCTCTCTCTTGCGGCAGCTCGAAGAAGTCGACTTCGTGGTTCGAGACCAAGGATTTCCAAATGAACTCTTTAGTACACGGGTCTAGATTCCGTGGGAAAGCGGGGTTCCTCTTTTCCAACCGAATCCACAGAGAGAGGATGGTAACCCCGTCCAGTCCCTCCAACGCCACTTCGTCCATTACTATGTCTAGCGGATCCATGTCTCGCAAACCAACGTTAGCTCACTAGCTCCGCTGCAAATTCGTAACTCAAAGTTTAAAACGTGACCAACTACTACTGTACGGCTCGATATGCATTCAAAGCATCTGCATTGTATCCTGTTTAATTAAAACCGCTGAATTAAACGTGAACACAAGCACATTTTACGCAGAACTGTATGTTTTCTTTGGAAGCTGACGTTCCAACTGTGTTCCTATCGTGACGTTGCACGTGTAAACTTTGACCTTGTGTTGTACGTCATTCCGCGTCACTCAAACCGTCAAGTTTCCTGGAGGACATTTCCCGTTGTTCCACAAGATGGCGTCCTACTCACATTTACCTGTAAACATCAAAACGGAAACTGTATAGTCATCGTCACAACAATTCATTGAGGTCAATAAACTGAAATCAACCAACGTTATTGCATCCAACTCCTGATATTAATAGAGCTGAGCCAGAGTCGTTACAATATGTTGCGGAATAGCTCGGGACTGTCCTATAAGTGAAGGGAACAAATATGAGGATTGCCTGTATACATTACGGGATGCTAAATCGTGGACATAAAAGCATGTTCAATAGGAACTGTCCCTAGGAAAAGGGCCCTTGATTGGTACCTTTTGCACACTATGTATAGATTGGTAGTAGGGATGCACCGATATTACATTTTGAAATGGCCGATACTGATATATAATATTTTCCTTGCCAAAAACCCGAAACCGATATAAAAAAATGTTAGTGGCCTTTTCAGCATTCTAGTAGTTAAATGGTTTACACACAGCAAAAAAAGTTTTTTTGGGGGGGGCATTTAAGCATGTCCCCATTACCAGTAAAACATTATCAAAACCTATTTATTTTACTTACTTGCTGTGCTGTTTTGTTCAGTCATTTCATTCTCAACCAGGATTTCATCATGTCACTGTGTCTGTTTCCATGTTATCCAGCTGTGTATGTAACATTTCACGTAAACCCTGTTTCCTGTCTGCATCGAAGTACCGAGCATCGAGCATGGTGGCAACACAGTAAAGAGGCTCAGAGAGAATGCCTGTTAAAGAACTAGTGGTCCTTGTACCTAGCATCGAGCATGGTGGCAACACAGTAAAGAGGCTCAGAGAGAATGCCTGTTAAAGAACTAGTGGTCCTTGTACCTAGCATCGAGCATGGTGGCGACACAGTAAAGAGGCTCAGAGAGAATGCCTGTTAAAGAACTAGTGGTCCTTGTACCTAGCATCGAGCATGGTGGCAACACAGTAAAGAGGCTCAGAGAGAATGCCTGTTAAAGAAGTAGCTGGTCCTTGTACCTAGCATCGAGCATGGTGGCGACACAGTAAAGAGGCTCAGAGAGAATGTCTGTTAAAGAAGTAGCTGGTCCTTGTACCTAGCATCGAGCATGGTGGCGACACAGTAAAGAGGCTCAGAGAGAATGCCTGTTAAAGAAGTAGCTGGTCCTTGTACCTAGCATCGAGCATGGTGGCAACACAGTAAAGAGGCTCAGAGAGAATGCCTGTTAAAGAAGTAGCTGGTCTTGTACCTAGCATCGAGCATGGTGGCAACACAGTAAAGAGGCTCAGAGAGAATGCCTGTTAAAGAAGTAGTGGTCCTTGTACCTAGCATCGAGCATGGTGGCGACACAGTAAAGAGGCTCAGAGAGAATGCCTGTTAAAGAAGTAGCTGGTCTTGTACCTAGCATCGAGCATGGTGGCGACACAGTAAAGAGGCTCAGAGAGAATGCCTGTTAAAGAAGTAGCTGGTCTTGTACCTAGCATCGAGCATGGTGGCGACACAGTAAAGAGGCTCAGAGAGAATGCCTGTTAAAGAAGTAGCTGGTCCTTGTACCTAGCATCGAGCATGGTGGCGACACAGTAAAGAGGCCTGTTAAAGAAGTAGCTGTTAAAGAAGGTCCTTGTACCTAGCATCGAGCATGGTGGCAACACAGTAAAGAGGCTCAGAGAGAATGTCTGTTAAAGAAGTAGCTGGTCCTTGTACCTAGCATCGAGCATGGTGGCAACACAGTAAAGAGGCTCAGAGAGAATGCCTGTTAAAGAAGTAGTGGTCCTTGTACCTAGCATCGAGCATGGTGGCAACACAGTAAAGAGGCTCAGAGAGAATGCCTGTTAAAGAAGTAGCTGGTCCTTGTACCTAGCATCGAGCATGGTGGCAACACAGTAAAGAGGCTCAGAGAGAATGCCTGTTAAAGAACTAGTGGTCCTTGTACCTAGCATCGAGCATGGTGGCAACACAGTAAAGAGGCTCAGAGAGAATGCCTGTTAAAGAAGTAGTGGTCCTTGTACCTAGCATCGAGCATGGTGGCAACACAGTAAAGAGGCTCAGAGAGAATGCCTGTTAAAGAAGTAGCTGGTCCTTGTACCTAGCATCGAGCATGGTGGCAACACAGTAAAGAGGCTCAGAGAGAATGCCTGTTAAAGAAGTAGCTGGTCCTTGTACCTAGCATCGAGCATGGTGGCAACACAGTAAAGAGGCTCAGAGAGAATGCCTGTTAAAGAACTAGTGGTCCTTGTACCTAGCATCGAGCATGGTGGCAACACAGTAAAGAGGCTCAGAGAGAATGTCTGTTAAAGAAGTAGTGGTCCTTGTACCTAGCATCGAGCATGGTGGCAACACAGTAAAGAGGCTCAGAGAGAATGCCTGTTAAAGAACTAGTGGTCCTTGTACCTAGCATCGAGCATGGTGGCAACACAGTAAAGAGGCTCAGAGAGAATGCCTGTTAAAGAAGTAGCTGGTCCTTGTACCTAGCATCGAGCATGGTGGCAACACAGTAAAGAGGCTCAGAGAGAATGCCTGTTAAAGAAGTAGTGGTCCTTGTACCTAGCATCGAGCATGGTGGCAACACAGTAAAGAGGCTCAGAGAGAATGCCTGTTAAAGAAGTAGTGGTCCTTGTACCTAGCATTGAGCATGGTGGCGACACAGTAAAGAGGCTCAGAGAGAATGCCTGTTAAAGAAGTAGCTGGTCCTTGTACCTAGCATCGAGCATGGTGGCAACACAGTAAAGAGGCTCAGAGAGAATGCCTGTTAAAGAAGTAGTGGTCCTTGTACCTAGCATCGAGCATGGTGGCAACACAGTAAAGAGGCTCAGAGAGAATGCCTGTTAAAGAAGTAGTGGTCCTTGTACCTAGCATCGAGCATGGTGGCAACACAGTAAAGAGGCTCAGAGAGAATGCCTGTTAAAGAAGTAGCTGGTCCTTGTACCTAGCATCGAGCATGGTGGCAACACAGTAAAGAGGCTCAGAGAGAATGCCTGTTAAAGAAGTAGTGGTCCTTGTACCTAGCATCGAGCATGGTGGCAACACAGTAAAGAGGCTCAGAGAGAATGCCTGTTAAAGAAGTAGCTGGTCCTTGTACCTAGCATCGAGCATGGTGGCGGCACAGTAAAGAGGCTCAGAGAGAATGCCTGTTAAAGAAGTAGCTGGTCTTGTACCTAGCATCGAGCATGGTGGCGACACAGTAAAGAGGCTCAGAGAGAATGCCTGTTAAAGAAGTAGCTGGTCTTGTACCTAGCATCGAGCATGGTGGCGACACAGTAAAGAGGCTCAGAGAGAATGCCTGTTAAAGAAGTAGCTGGTCCTTGTACCTAGCATCGAGCATGGTGGCAACACAGTAAAGAGGCTCAGAGAGAATGCCTGTTAAAGAAGTAGCTGGTCTTGTACCTAGCATCGAGCATGGTGGCAACACAGTAAAGAGGCTCAGAGAGAATGCCTGTTAAAGAAGTAGCTGGTCTTGTACCTAGCATCGAGCATGGTGGCAACACAGTAAAGAGGCTCAGAGAGAATGCCTGTTAAAGAAGTAGCTGGTCTTGTACCTAGCATCGAGCATGGTGGCAACACAGTAAAGAGGCTCAGAGAGAATGCCTGTTAAAGAAGTAGCTGGTCTTGTACCTAGCATCGAGCATGGTGGCGACTGCTGGACTTGTTGACTGCTCGATCCACAGCAGACATTGTGGGCCAGGTTAGGAATGCTGTGTTGCACGTGTAGCAGTTATAATTTGTGGCGTCATTACATCATCTGCCTACGTTACATAGGAATGGCACGTCAGCTTTGACATCGGTTTTGCACATCAGCATTAAACTAGACATCGGGCCGATGCCCATGTTGCCATTTTTAGCCAATCCCGGCCGATTCCGATATGCTTACCGATATATCACGCTTCCCTAATTGATACCTTTAGCAGACTCCATGTGTAGATTGGTAGAAGTGACTCGCCAGAAGCGGTCAATGTTTAGGTTTTCTAGAGCGTCAATAGATCCTTTTCACATAAATGCCTGTTAACGGCCCTGGTCCGACGGCATAGCATGGACGGCCCTAAAGAGGCTCGAGAGAATGCCAAAGCGTAGCTGGCCCTTGTACCTAGCACGGCATAGGACGGCCCTAAAGAGGTCGACGAGCATGCTGACGTAAAGCCCTCGTCCGTACGGCATAGCACGAGCATGGTGGCGACAACATAGCAGAGAGAATGCCCTAGCTGGTCCTTGTACGGCATAGCGACGGCCCTCGTCGACGGCATAGCGACGGCCCTCGTTCGAGTGGCTTGTATAGCGAGCATGGTGGCCACAGTAAAGAGGCATAGAGAGAATGCCTGTTGAAACAGAATGATGCTCTACGACTCCATCAACAAGGACAGGGGTCATGTTTTATTCAATGTATTTATTGACGAAGTACCTTTTTAAAAAGAACTGTACAAGTGAATCCAGCAATCTGTGTCGTCTGTAGTTTATAAACCTCAGAGGCTGACTGGCTGGCTGACTGGCTGGCTGGCAGCGGGTTGACGACTAAAAACATAGGAAATATGACAATGTACATATTTACATAGTGAAGAGCTCGTCCAGACCGACACAGCGTTGGTTGTTTGAAAATAATAAACGAAATGACAGTGATTTAAAAAACAACAGCACCTAGAGGCTAATGCATGTAATGACAGGTTATGACAATCAGTGATTGAAGTTAGGATGGGATTAAAAAGGCACACTTGTACCCAGGATGGCCACAGTAAAGAGGCCCCCAATACTTCCAATAACACAGCATTAAATACCATTCAAAAGGGGCAATGTAGTTTACAGCTAAAATCAGGTATAATCCAACGTATAATCGTAAAATATATTTTATATAAAATGAGAACATGCTTGCCGATTTATTGGACAGAAAAACAACATTTTCTCATCTAAAACTTTATAATTCAGAGGGGGAGATAATGGGACCACCATCTTGAATTTAGAGTGGGTCACCATCTTGAATTTAGAGTGGGTCACCATCTTGGATTTAGAGTGGGTCACCATCTTGGATTTAGAGTGGGTCACCATCTTGAATTTAGAGTGGGTCACCATCTTGGATTTAGAGTGGGTCACCATCTTGAATTTAGAGTGGGTCACCATCTTGAATTTAGAGTGGGTCACCATCTTGGATTTAGAGTGGGTCACCATCTTGGATTTAGAGTGGGTCACCATCTTGAATTTAGAGTGGGTCACCATCTTGGATTTAGTGTGGGTCACCATCTTGGATTTAGTGTGGGTCACCATCTTGGATTTAGAGTGGGTCACCATCTTGAATTTAGAGTGGGTCACCATCTTGGATTTAGAGTGGGTCACCATCTTGAATTTAGAGTGGGTCACCATCTTGAATTTAGAGTGGGTCACCATCTTGGATTTATAGTGGGTCACCACCAATCAGGGGTGACCATTTATTTATAGTGGGTCACAGTCTTGGATTTATAGTGGGTGACCATCTTGGATTTAGAGTGGGTCACCATCCTGAATTTAGAGTGGGTCACCAGCTTGGATTTAGAGTGGGTCACCATCTTGAATTTAGAGTGGGTCACCATCTTGAATTTAGAGTGGGTCACCATCTTGGATTTATAGTGGGTCACCATCTTTAATTTATAGTGGGTGACCATCTTGCATTTATAGTGGGTCACAGTCTTGATTTATAGTGGGTCACCATCTTGTATTTCGAGCATGGTGGCACATCTTAAAGGATTTAGAGTGGGTGGCCATCTTAAAAAGGGGTCACCATCTTGAATTTAGAGTGGGTCACCATCTTAGATTTAGCTAAAGTGGGTGGTTTAGATCACCATCTTAATTTAGAGTGGGTCACCATCTTATTTATTTTTTAAAGTGGGTCACCATCTTGGATTTAGAGTGGGTCACCATCTTGGATTTAGAGTGGGTCACCATCTTGAATTTAGAGTGGGTCACCATCTTGAATTTAGAGTGGGTCACCATCTTGGATTTAGAGTGGGTCACCATCTTGAATTTAGAGTGGGTCACCATCTTGGATTTAGAGTGGGTCACCATCTTGAATTTAGAGTGGGTCACCATCTTGAATTTAGAGTGGGTCACCATCTTGGATTTAGAGTGGGTCACCATCTTGGATTTAGTGTGGGTCACCATCTTGGATTTAGAGTGGGTCACCATCTTGGATTTATAGTGGGTCACCATCTTTAATTTATAGTGGGTGACCATCTTGGATTTATAGTGGGTCACAGTCTTGGATTTATAGTGGGTCACCATCTTGGATTTAGAGTGGGTCACCATCTTGGATTTATAGTGGGTGACCATCTTGGATTTAGAGTGGGTCACCATCTTGGATTTAGAGTGGGTCACCATCTTGGATTTAGAGTGGGTCACCATCTTGGATTTTTTGGGGATGAAATATTCCTATTGTGTATTTACCCTCTTCGACCAGATCTGAGTACAAGTCAGGCACTGTTCCTCCAGAAGTTGATTTAAAACCCAATACATTTAACTCCACATTATAGACTGGACTATTGAGGGACATTGGGATAACTAAGTTAATTTCTGCCAAACAGACAGATACACAATAAAACAAGATATTTCACAACGTGACTAACTGACTAACAGATGTACAGACAGTGTCCAGACACAGACAGGTTACGAATGTTCTTTGGCTTTACATAGATCCACGCACCGTAGATCAGTTCATTGTAGAAATACAACTTAATACATAGAACACACACACAGTCCAGGAACCTTGGAGTAAAAAAAAGAAAACAGATCCTAAAACAGTTTCCTCTCCGGAGAGTGACACATTATTCCCTATATCACACACTACTTCTGACCACAGCCCTATGAAACCTGGTGAAAAGTAGTGCACTATATAGGGAATAGGGTGTCACTTGAGACACATCACAGGGTTAGGGGTAAACTGATCCCAGATCTGTGCTCTGCTATGGAGCAGCTTTGACCTGAAACAGATACAGGCCCTGGGTGTCTGAGGGGAGAAGTTGGGGAGAGCTGCAGTACATTAATGATCGACAGACAGTTTTCAAATTCCAAACCGATACCTAGCCCCCACTCCAAATCTAGGGTGTAGGGGGTTTGGGTTCAACCTAGAGTGTAGGGGGTTAGGGTTCAACCTAGGGTGTAGGGGGTGAGGGTTCAACCTAGAGTGTAGGGGGTTCAACCTAGAGTGTAGGGGGTTAGGGTTCAACCTAGAGTGTAGGGGGGGTTCAACCTAGAGTTAGGGGGTTAGGGTTCAACCTAGAGTGTGTTAGGTTCAACCTAGAGTGTAGGGGTTAGGGTTCAACCTAGAGTGTAGGGGGTTAGGGTTCAACCTAGGGTGTAGGGGGTAGAGTGTAGGGGGTTCAACCTAGTGTAGGGGGTTAGGGTTCAACCTAGAGTGGGGGTTAGGGTTCAACCTAGGGTGTAGGGGGTTAGGGGAGTGTAGGGGTTAGGTTCAACCTAGGGTGTAGGGGTTAGGGTTCAACCTAGAGTGTAGGGGGTTAGGGTTCAACCTAGAGTGTAGGGGTTAGGTTCAACCTAGAGTGTAGGGGGGGTTCAACCTAGAGTGTTCAACCTAGAGTGTAGGGGGGGGGGGGTTAGGGTTCAACCTAGGGTGTAGGGGGTCAACCTAGAGTGTAGGGGGTTCAACCTAGAGTGTAGGGGGTTCAACCTAGAGTGTAGGGGGTTAGGGTTCAACCTAGAGTGTAGGGGGTTAGGGTTCAACCTAGAGTGTAGGGGGTTAGGTTCAACCTAGGTAGTGGGGTTAGGGTTCAACCTAGAGTGTAGGGGAGGGTTCAACCTAGAGTGTAGGGGGGGTTCAACCTAGAGTGTAGGGGGTTAGTGTGGGTTCAACCTAGAGTGTAGGGGGTTAGGGTTCAACCTAGAGTGTAGGGGGTTAGGGTTCAACCTAGAGTGTAGGGGTTAGGGTTCAACCTAGAGTGTAGGGGGTTAGGGTTCAACCTAGGGTTAGGGGGTTCAACCTAGGGTGTAGGGGGAGTGAAATAGGGGTTCAACCTAGAGTGTAGGGGTTAGGGTTCAACCTAGAGTGTAGGGGTTCAACCTGGAGTGTAGGGGGTTAGGGTTCAACCTAGAGTGTAGGGGGGGTTAGGGGGGGTTCAACCTAGAGTGTAGGGGTTAGGGTTCAACCTAGAGTGTAGGGGGTTAGGGTTCAACCTAGAGTGTAGGGGTTAGGGTTCAACCTAGAGTGTAGGGGGGTTTAGGTGTAGGGTTCAACCTAGGGTGTAGGGGATTCAACCTAGGGTGTAGGGGGTTCAACCTAGAGTGTAGGGGGTTCAACCTAGGGTGTAGGGGGTTCAACCTAGAGTGTAGGGGGTTAGGGTTCAACCTAGAGTGTAGGGGGGGTTCAACCTAGTGTAGGGGGTTCAACCTAGAGTGTAGGGGGTTCAACCTAGAGTGTAGGGGGTTCAACCTAGAGTGTAGGGGGTTCAACCTAGAGTGTAGGGGGGGGTTCAACCTAGAGTGTAGGGGGTTAGGGTTCAACCTAGAGTGTAGGGGGTTAGGGGGTTCAACCTAGAGTGTAGGGGGTTAGGGTTCAACCTAGAGGTAGGGGGTTAGGGTTCAACCTAGAGTGTAGGGGGGGTTAGGGGGTTCAACCTAGAGTGTAGGGGGGGGGTTAGGGTTCAACCTAGAGTGTAGGGGGTTAGGGTAGAGAGGGGGTTAGGGTTCAACCTAGGGGTTGTACCTAGGTGGGTTAGGGTTCAACCTAGGATGTAGGAGGTTAGGGTTCAACCTAGGGTGTAGGGGGTTAGGGTTCAACCTAGGGTGTAGGGGGTTAGGGTTCAACCTAGGGTGTAGGGGTTAGGGTTCAACCTAGAGTGTAGGGGGTTAGGGTTCAACCTAGAGTGTAGGGGGTTCAACCTAGAGTATAGGGGGTTAGGGTTCAACCTAGAGTGTAGGGGGTTAGGGTTCAATCTAGGGTGTAGGGGGTTAGGGTTCAACCTAGAGTGTAGGGGGTTAGGGTTCAACCTAGGGTGTAGGGGTTAGGGTTCAACCTAGAGTGTAGGGGGTTAGGGTTCAACCTAGGATGTAGGAGGTTAGGGTTCAACCTAGAGTGTAGGGGGTTCAACCTAGAGTGTACGGGGGTTAGGGTTCAACCTAGAGTGTAGGGGGTTAGGGTTCAACCTAGAGTGTAGGGGGTTGAACCTGGAGTGTAGGGGGTTAGGGTTCAACCTAGGGTGTAGGGGGTTCAACCTGGAGTGTAGGGGGTTAGGGTTCAACCTAGAGTGTAGGGGGTTAGGGTTCAACCTAGAGTGTAGGGGGTTAGGGTTCAACCTAGAGTGTAGGGGGTTAGGGTTCAACCTAGAGTGTAGGGGGTTAGGGTTCAACCTAGGGTGTAGGGGTTAGGGTTCAACCTAGAGTGTAGGGGGTTCAACCTAGAGTGTAGGGGGTTCAACCTAGAGTGTAGGGGGTTAGGGTTCAACCTAGAGTGTAGGGGGTTCAACCTAGAGTGTAGGGGGTTCAACCTAGAGTGTAGGGGGGTTCAACCTAGAGTAATATAATAATAATATATGCCATTTAGCAGACGCTTTTATCCAAAGCGACTTACAGTCATGTGTGCATACATTCTACGTATGGGTGGTCCCGGGAATCGAACCCACTACCCTGGCGTTACAAGCGCCATGCTCTACCAACTGAGCTACAGTAGGGGGTTAGGGTTCAACCTAGAGTGTAGGGGGTTAGGGTTCAACCTAGAGTGTAGGGGGTTCAACCTAGAGTGTAGGGGGTTCAACCTAGAGTGTAGGGGGTTAGGGTTCAACCTAGAGTGTAGGGGGTTCAACCTAGAGTGTAGGGGGGTTCAACCTAGAGTGTAGGGGGGTTCAACCTAGAGTGTAGGGGGTTAGGGTTCAACCTAGAGTGTAGGGGGTTAGGGTTCAACCTAGAGTGTAGGGGGTTAGGGGTTCAACCTAGAGTGTAGGGGGTTAGGGTTCAACCTAGAGTGTAGGGGTTAGGGTTCAACCTAGAGTGTAGGGGTTAGGGTTCAACCTAGAGTGTAGGGGTTAGGGTTCAACCTAGGGTGTAGGGGGTTAGGGTTCAACCTAGGTGTAGGGGGTTAGGTTCAACCTAGGGTGTAGGGGTTAGGGTTCAACCTAGAGTGTAGGGGGGGTTCAACCTAGAGTGTAGGGGGGTTCAACCTAGAGTGTAGGGGGTTAGGGTTCAACCTAGGGTGTAGGGGGGGGTTCAACCTAGAGTGTAGGGGGTTAGGGTTCAACCTAGAGTGTAGGGGTTAGGGTTCAACCTAGAGTGTAGGGGTTCAACCTGGAGTGTAGGGGTTGGTTCAACCTGGAGTGTAGGGGGTTAGGGGGGTGTAGGGGTTAGGGTTCAACCTAGAGTGTAGGGGGTTAGGGTTCAACCTAGGAGTGTAGGGGGTTAGGGTTCAACCTAGGGTGTAGGGGTTAGGGTTCAACCTAGAGTGTAGGGGGTTAGGGTTCAACCTAGAGTGTAGGGGGTTAGGGTTCAACCTAGAGTGTAGGGGGTTAGGGTTCAACCTAGAGTGTAGGGGTTAGGGTTCAACCTAGGTGTAGGGGGTTAGGGTTCAGGGGTTAGGGTTCAACCTAGAGTGTAGGGGGTTAGGGGTTCAACCTGGAGTGTAGGGGGTTAGGGTTCAACCTGGAGTGTAGGGGGTTAGGGTTCAACCTAGAGTGTAGGGGGTTAGGGTTCAACCTAGAGTGTAGGGGTTAGGGTTCAACCTAGAGTGTAGGGGGTTAGGGTTCAACCTAGAGTGTAGGGGGTTAGGGTTCAACCTAGAGTGTAGGGGGTTAGGGTTCAACCTAGGGTGTAGGTGTTAGGGTTCAACCTAGAGTGTAGGGGTTAGGGTTCAACCTAGAGTGTAGGGCTGGACATAAGTAAGAAGCTATGTCCCAAAGGGCACACTATACCCTATATAGTGCACTACTTCTGACCAGAACTCTATGAACCCTGTTCAAACGTATCACACTACATAGGGTGCCCATTGGGACAAACAGCCAGAGGCAGTTGAACAGGATAATAGACATGAAGCGTCTCCTGGAGAAGATGTCTGGAAAACAACATGACAGCCCTCACAGGACTCAGCCATCTAGCTTTAAAATATACACCTTTACAGATAAAAACACAAGGAGTCCCAAACCACACCCTAACGCCCCTCTCCCCCCACGTAGTGCACTAGCTTGGGAAATGGGGTGTAATTTGGGACAAGCCCAAGCGTTGATGGTTTAGAAACACACTGGCAGCATTCCAAAAGGCACCCTATTTCACAGAGTGGACTCCTACCCTATAGGCTCTGGTTAAAAGTAGTGCACTACAAAGGGAATAGGGTGCCATTAGCCAAAGGGCTCTGGTTAAAAGTAGTGCACTAAAGGGAATAGGGTGCCATTAGCCAAAGGGCTCTGGTTAAAAGTAGTGCACTACAAAGGGAATAGGGTGCCATTAGCCAAAGGGCTCTGGTTAAAAGTAGTGCACTACAAAGGGAATAGGGTGCCATTTGGGACTCTTCCCCCAGCCTGTACATGTGTTAAAACCTACTAGTACCTGTACATTACCCACCCAGAAAACAATACTAATAACGTCTACGGGTAAACAGACTTCTTCTCCTTTTATGTCCGTAGGCGTAGCGTTGTATCAAAAAATATACAGCTGCAGCGAACAGGTTTTATACAACAGTGTTTGTTTGAACAGAATGCTTTGACATCACTAGGTGACATCACGGGATGGAGCGTGAAGGGTCCTTATGATGTCATTATGATGTCATTGTGTTGAGGAGATGAAGGCCTCCTGCTCCACGGTGAAAATCCTCACCTCATCTTTTCACGTCCCAAACAGCAGCCTATCCCCTATAGTGACCAGGGACCGTAGGGCTTTTATTTTGAAACACAAAAGCTTGTAAAAAAAAAAACACCGTCTCTCAGCTCCAAATGATTTTACATTTCGGTATTCCATAAGTATTCCCAGGCGTAATATATAGATAGATATGTGATTGTATACAAATGTAAGCAAGGTTAGAAATTATTATGTTTTAGTCAAATTCTCTCTTTGTTTGGGCTTGTTGCAGTCAATTTGCATTCCACAAATGATATGTAATTATATTCAGGTCCCCTGACCAGCCACTCAAGAAAAGAAAAAAATCCACCTGTGGCTGAATCTAGTTGATGATCACTGGGGTCTAGGGTGCTATTTGGGCCACATAAATCCCCTCAGTGACGAGTCTAGGGACTGAAGGGAGTGAGATTCCGGAATGGAACTCAGCCGTCATCCTGTTCCGAGCACCATGACGTCTCCATGGCAACTTAGCAGCAGCTGGTTCTGGAAGGAGAACAACAACTCCTCCCCCAGAGCAGGAAGACTGTTTAGAACGGCTTTTCACCCTGTTCATCCCTTCATCCTTCTGTCTCATCCTCCCCCCCCTCCTCCTCTTCCAAACGCGTGTTCCTCTACCCTGGAACCAGGAGGCAATGACATTCTGGACCATTCCATTATTCTGTCTCATCCTCCCCCTCCTCCTCCTCTTCCAAACGCGTGTTCCTCTACCCTGGAACCAGGAGGCAGTGACATTCTGGACCATTCCATTATTCTGTCTCATCCCCCCCTCCTTTACACCCCCTCCCGCTCCTGCTCTTCCAAAAGCACTCTCTCCACCTCCTCTTCATCCTTCCCCCCTCCTTTACACCCCCCCCCGCTCCTCCTCTTCCAGAAGCACTCTCTCCACCTCCTCTTCCAGAAGCACTCTCTCCACCTCCTCTTCCAGAAGCACTCTCTCCACCTCCTCTTCCAGAAGCCCTCCACCTCCTCTTCCAGAAGCACTCTCTCCACCTCCTCTTCCAGAAGCACTCTCTCCACCTCCTCTTCCAGAAGCACTCTCCACCTCCTCTTCCAGAAGCACTCTCTCCACCTCCTCTTCCAGAAGCACTCTCTCCACCTCCTCTTCCAGAAGCACTCTCTCCACCTCCTCTTCCAGAAGCACTCTCTCCACCTCCTCTTCCAGAAGCACTCTCTCCACCTCCTCTTCCAGAAGCACTCTCTCCACCTCCTCTTCCAGAAGCACTCTCTCCACCTCCTCTTCCAGAAGCACTCTCTCCACCTCCTCTTCCAGAAGCACTCTCTCCACCTCCTCTTCCAGAAGCACTCTCTCCACCTCCTCTTCCAGAAGCACTCTCTCCACCTCCTCTTCCAGAAGCACTCTCTCCACCTCCTCTTCCAGAAGCACTCTCTCCACCTCCTCTTCCAGAAGCACTCTCTCCACCTCCTCTTCCAGAAGCACTCTCTCCACCTCCTCTTCATCCGATCCGTTTCAGTCTTTTCTATGCGTCATTGTTACTTCCTCCCAGCTCCATTTCCTGTTTCAGTCCACCTTCTCTACCTTCCCGATGATCTTCTCCTCGTAGATGGGCAGGACGGCATCGTCCTCTTTGACTTCTTCAAACACCACGCCACAGTCAAACTCATCACTCACCTTCTTAAAGTAGAACCTAGAAGACACACACACAGTGAATCAACACACACACACACACACAGTGAATCACACACACACACACACACACAGTGAATCAACACACACACACACACAGTGAATCAACACACAAGTAGTGCCCTACGTAGGGAACAGTGTTAATACCAGCTTAATCTCCACGGCGACGACCTCTCACCTGTAGAAGCCCTTCTTGGTGAGTAGCTCCTTGAACTGTCCCAGGGTCACCACGCGACCTTTGGCCGTGGTGCGGTAGGGGATTGGCTCGCCACAGAAGTAGTACGCCACAGTTACGTTCTCACACTGTGACCCCTGCTTCTTACTGCTTAGAGACTTCTGTCTGGAGGAGAGGAGACAGACAGCACTGCTTAAAGACTTCTGTCTGGAGGAGAGGAGACAGACAGCACTGCTTAAAGACTTCTGTCTGGAGGAGAGGAGACAGACAGCACTGCTTAGAGACTTCTGTCTGGAGGAGAGGAGACAGACAGCACTGCTTAAAGACTTCTGTCTGGAGGAGAGGAGACAGACAGCACTGCTTAAAGACTTCTGTCTGGAGGAGAGGAGACAGACAGCACTGCTTAAAGACTTCTGTCTGGAGGAGAGGAGACAGACAGCACTGCTTAGAGACTTCTGTCTGGAGGAGAGGAGACAGACAGCACTGCTTAAAGACTTCTGTCTGGAGGAGAGGAGACAGACAGCACTGCTTAGAGACTTCTGTCTGGAGGAGAGGAGACAGACAGCACTGCTTAAAGACTTCTGTCTGGAGGAGAGGAGACAGACAGCACTGCTTAAAGACTTCTGTCTGGAGGAGAGGAGAGGAGACAGACAGCACTGCTTAAAGACTTCTGTCTGGAGGAGAGGAGACAGACAGCACTGCTTAAAGACTTCTGTCTGGAGGAGAGGAGACAGACAGCACTGCTTAAAGACTTCTGTCTGGAGGAGAGGAGACAGACAGCACTGCTTAAAGACTTCTGTCTGGAGGAGAGGAGACAGACAGCACTGCTTAAAGACTTCTGTCTGGAGGAGAGGAGACAGACAGCACTGCTTAAAGACTTCTGTCTGGAGGAGAGGAGACAGACAGCACTGCTTAAAGACTTCTGTCTGGAGGAGAGGAGACAGACAGCACTGCTTAAAGACTTCTGTCTGGAGGAGAGGAGAGGAGACAGACAGCACTGCTTAAAGACTTCTGTCTGGAGGAGAGGAGACAGACAGCACTGCTTAAAGACTTCTGTCTGGAGGAGAGGAGAGATGGAGACATGAAACAGACAGCACTGCTTAAAGACTTAAGGGCCTCCTGCTAGAACCCCTGATCCTAATCAACACGATCCCCTCGTTCCAACCTCAACCCCTCCTCCTCTTACCTCTGTTTAGCCTGCAGCAGGGCGGTTCTCCTCCTCTCCTCCTCCAGTCTCCTCCGCGCCTCCTCTAGCTGAGTGAGGGGGTTGGGTGCGGGATTGGGGGGCATGGTGGGGTCCTGGATGAAGGGGTGGGAGGGCTGCACGTTGTTCCGCAGCTGGGCGCTCACCCAGGGGTGCACTGCCCCAGGACGCTCCACAGAGCTGGGTCTCAACAGCTCCACACTCCCCTGGGTCTTCCTGGAGCCTGTGGTACTCCTAGAGGGGAGAGAGAGAGAGAGAAAGAGGAGGGGGGTGGGAGAGAGAAAGAGGG
>NW_026290997.1:55000-87500 GCF_023373465.1 Oncorhynchus keta
GTTGTGCATGATTAAGACTAGCTAGTGGACAGGGTTCCGCATGATTAAGACTAGCTAGTAGACAGGGTTCTACATGATTAAGACTAGCTAGTGGACAGGGTTCTACATTAGTAAGACTAGCTAGTGGACAGTGTTCTACATTATTAAGACTAGCTAGTGGACAGGGTTCTGCATGATTAAGACTAGCTAGTGGACAGGGTTCTACATGATTAAGACTAGCTAGTGGACAGGGTTCTACATTAGTAAGACTAGCTAGTGGACAGGGTTCTACATTAGTAAGACTAGCTAGTGGACAGGGTTCTACATTAGTAAGACTAGCTAGTGGACAGTGTTCTACATTATTAAGACTAGCTAGTGGACAGTGTTCTACATTATTAAGACTAGCTAGTGGACAGTGTTCTACATTATTAAGACTAGCTAGTGGACAGTGTTCTACATTATTAAGACTAGCTAGTGGACAGGGTTATACATTAGTAAGACTAGCTAGTGGACAGGGTTCTACATTAGTAAGACTAGCTAGTGGACAGTGTTCTACATTATTAAGACAAGCTAGTGGACAGTGTTCTACATTATTAAGACTAGCTAGTGGACAGTGTTCTACATTATTAAGACTAGCTAGTGGACAATGTTCTACATTATTAAGACTAGCTAGTGGACAGTGTTCTACATTAGTAAGACTAGCTAGTGGACAGGGTTCTACATTAGTGAGACTAGCTAGTGGACAGTGTTCTACATTATTAAGACTAGCTAGTGGACAGGGTTCCACATTAGTAAGACTAGCTAGTGGACAGTATTCTACATTAGTAAGACTAGCTAGTGGACAGAGTTCTACATTAGTAAGACTAGCTAGTGGACAGGGTTCTACATTAGTAAGACTAGCTAGTGGACAGAGTTCTACATTAGTAAGACTAGCTAGTGGACAGGGTTCTACATTAGTAAGACTAGCTAGTTGACAGTGTTCTACATTAGTAAGACTAGCTAGTGGACAGAGTTCTACAATATTAAGACTAGCTAGTGGAAAGGGTTCTACATTAGTAAGACTAGCTAGTGGACAGGGTTCTACATTAGTAAGACTAGCTAGTGGACAGTATTCTACAATATTAAGACTAGCTAGTTGACAGAGTTCTACATTAGTGTGGCTGCACTGTTCTAGTCATGAAAATCGTGACTTGAGTCCGAGTCTAGTTTGAGTCCTAGCCTCAAGTACGACAACACTGATAACACATGAACACCCCCCAGGTACTAACCTATAGCCCACTGCGTCCATGGTCCCAGCCCCATCTGCGTAGTTGCGTCCCTTCCCGGTAGAGTAGTGGTGGGCCTCCCCGTTCCACGGGCCGCTCCCCTGGGTCCTGGAGCCTCCTCCTCCTCCTCCACCCAGCACCACCTCATCCATCTGGGGCTCTTTGGGCTTGGTGCCCCCTGGGGGGTAGTGGTAGCCATGCTTGTGGTGGTACACACCTGAGGGAACAGAGACATATAGGTTAAATAACTACAACTCTGCCTCTTAACCCAACAAAGATGCTGGTAGCCATGCTGGTAGCCATGCTGGTAGCCATGCTGGTAGCCATGTTTGTAGCCATGCTGGTAGCCATGCTGGTAGCCATGCTGGAAGCCATGTTTGTAGCCATGCTGGTAGCCATGCTGGTAGCCATGCTGGTAGCCATGCTGGAAAGCCAAGCCATGCTGGTAGCCATGCTGGTAGCCATGCTGGTAGCCATGCTGGAAAGCCATGCTGGTAGCCATGCTGGTAGCCATGCTGGTAGCCATGCTGGAAAGCCATGCTGGTAGCCATGCTGGTAGCCATGCTGGTAGCCATGCTGGAAAGCCATGCTGGTAGCCATGCTGGTAGCCATGCTGGTAGCCATGTTTGTAGCCATGCTGGTAGCCGTGTTTGTAGCCATGCTGGTAGCCTTGCTGGTAGCCATGCTGGTAGCCATGCTGGTAGCCGTGTTTGTAGCCATGCTGGTAGCCATGCTGGTAGCCATGCTGGTAGCCGTGCTGGTAGCCATGCTGGTAGCCATGCTGGTAGCCATGCTGGTAGCCATGCTGGTAGCCATGCTGGTAGCCATGCTGGTAGCCGTGTTTGTAGCCATGCTGGTAGCCATGCTGGTAGCCATGCTGGTAGCCATGCTGGTAGCCATGTTTGTAGCCATGCTGGTAGCCGTGTTTGTAGCCATGCTGGTAGCCATGCTGGTAGCCATGCTGGTAGCCATGCTGGTAGCCATGTTTGTAGCCATGCTGGTAGCCATGCTGGTAGCCATGCTGGTAGCCATGTTGGTAGCCATGCTGGTAGCCATGCTGGTAGCCATGCTGGTAGCCGTGTTTGTAGCCATGCTGGTAGCCATGCTGGTAGCCATGCTGGTAGCCGTGTTTGTAGCCATGCTGGTAGCCATGCTGGTAGCCATGCTGGTAGCCATGTTTGTAGCCATGCTGGTAGCCATGCTGGAAAGGTGCTGGTAGCCATGCTGTAAGCCATGCTGGTAGCCATGATTGTAGCCATGCTGGTAGCCGTGCTGGTAGCCATGCTGGTAGCCATGCTGGTAGCCATGCTGGTAGCCATGCTTGTAGCCATGCTGGTAGCCATGCTGGTAGCCATGCTGGTAGCCATGCTGGTAGCCATGCTGGTAGCCGTGTTTGTAGCCATGCTGGTAGCCATGCTGGTAGCCATGCTTGTGGTGGTACAGCCTTTATGGACACACTCAAAAACAAATTGGTTTAGCGGTGGTCTTTGGTATATTTCACCTCTGTACCTCTGGGCCTGTACTTATAAAGCCTCTCAGGATAAGAGTGCTGATCTGGGATCAGATTGACCTTTAAAATTATAAAGAATATGACTCTATGGACAGCACTCCTACTCTGATGCTCTGTTGGTTGAATACACTCCATCACATTGATTATACAACGTCAACACTGTACGTACGTAGACTACTGAGCTTGTCTGATGCTTTAAGCACGGAGATAAAAATTTAAAATGAAGACCGCAAAAATGACTAGAGGGAGCTAGAAATCATCATAGCCTAACCAGAAGGGAGAAAACCTGTTCCCTCCCGCTGCAGGTCTTCTCGGATTCATACATTATGCTTCTGAAGTCGCTGAACCAGCGGTAGGCAACCTTCTCCACGTGGAGTGCCAAGTTATCCTACCAACCTACTCCATGTGGAGTGCCAAGTTATCCTACCAACCTTCTCCATGTGGAGTGCCAAGTTATCCTACCAACCTTCTCCATGTGGAGTGCCAAGTTATCCTACCAACCTTCTCCATGTGGAGTGCCAAGTTATCCTACCAACCTTCTCCACGTGGAGTGCCAAGTTATCCTACCAACCTTCTCCACGTGGAGTGCCAAGGTGTCCTACCAACCTTCTCCATGTGGAGTGCCAAGGTATCCTACCAACCTGTTCCATTTGGAGTGCCAAGTTATCCTACCAACCTTCTCCATGTGGAGTGCCAAGTTATCCTACCAACCTTCTCCATGTGGAGTGCCAAGTTATCCTACCAACCTTCTCCATGTGGAGTGCCAAGTTATCCTACCAACCTTCTCCATGTGGAGTGCCAAGGTGTCCTACCAACCTTCTCCATGTGGAGTGCCAAGTTATCCTACCAACCTGTTCCATTTGGAGTGCCAAGTTATCCTACCAACCTTCTCCATGTGGAGTGCCAAGGTGTCCTACCAACCTTCTCCATGTGGAGTGCCAAGGTGTCCTACCAACCTTCTCCATGTGGAGTGCCAAGGTATCCTACCAACCTTCTCCACGTGGAGTGCCAAGTTATCCTACCAACCTTCTCCACGTGGAGTGCCAAGTTATCCTACCAACCTTCTCCATGTGGAGTGCCAAGTTATCCTACCAACCTTCTCCATGTGGAGTGCCAAGTTACCCTATACCAACCTTCTCCACGTGGAGTGCCAAGTTACCCTATACCAACCTTCTCCACGTGGAGTGCCAAGTTATCCTACCAACCTTCTCCACGTGGAGTGCCAAGTTATCCTACCAACCTTCTCCACGTGGAGTGCCAAGTTATCCTACCAACCTTCTCCAAGTGGGGTGCCAAGTTATCCTACCAACCTTCTCCATGTGGAGTGCCAAGTTATCCTACCAACCTTCTCCACGTGGAGTGCCAAGTTATCCTACCAACCTTCTCCACGTGGAGTGCCAAGTTATCCTACCAACCTTCTCCATGTGGAGTGCCAAGTTATCCTACCAACCTTCTCCATGTGGAGTGCCAAGTTATCCTACCAACCTTCTCCATGTGGAGTGCCAAGTTACCCTATACCAACCTTCTCCACGCGGAGTGCCAAGTTACCCTATACCAACCTTCTCCACGTGGAGTGCCAAGTTATCCTACCAACCTTCTCCACGTGGAGTGCCAAGTTATCCTACCAACCTTCTCCACGTGGAGTGCCAAGTTATCCTACCAACCTTCTCCAAATGGGGTGCCAAGTTATCCTACCAACCTTCTCCATGTGGAGTGCCAAGTTACCCTACCAACCTTCTCCATGTGGAGTGCCAAGTTATCCTACCAACCTTCTCCATGTGGAGTGCCAAGTTATCCTACCAACCTTCTCCACGTGGAGTGCCAAGTTATCCTACCAACCTTCTCCACGTGGAGTGCCAAGTTATCCTACCAACCTTCTCCATGTGGAGTGCCAAGTTATCCTACCAACCTTCTCCATGTGGAGTGCCAAGTTATCCTACCAACCTTCTCCATGTGGAGTGCCAAGTTATCCTACCAACCTTCTCCATGTGGAGTGCCAAGTTATCCTACCAACCTTCTCCATGTGGAGTGCCAAGTTATCCTACCAACCTTCTCCATGTGGAGTGCCAAGTTATCCTACCAACCTTCTCCATGTGGAGTGCCAAGTTATCCTATACCAACCTTCTCCATGTGGAGTGCCAAGTTATCCTACCAACCTTCTCCATGTGGAGTGCCAAGTTATCCTACCAACCTTCTCCATGTGGAGTGCCAAGTTATCCTATACCAACCTTCTCCATGTGGAGTGCCAAGTTATCCTACCAACCTTCTCCATGTGGAGTGCCAAGTTATCCTACCAACCTTCTCCATTATCCTACCAACCTTCTCCATGTGGAGTGCCAAGTTATCCTATACCAACCTTCTCCATGTGGAGTGCCAAGTTATCCTATACCAACCTTCTCCATGTGGAGTGCCAAGTTATCCTACCAACCTTCTCCATGTGGAGTGCCAAGTTATCCTACCAACCTTCTCCATGTGGAGTGCCAAGGTATCCTACCAACCTGTTCCATTTGGAGTGCCAAGTTATCCTACCAACCTTCTCCATGTGGAGTGCCAAGTTATCCTACCAACCTTCTCCATGTGGAGTGCCAAGTTATCCTACCAACCTTCTCCATGTGGAGTGCCAAGTTATCCTACCAACCTTCTCCATGTGGAGTGCCAAGTTATCCTACCAACCTTCTCCATGTGGAGTGCCAAGTTATCCTATACCAACCTTCTCCACGTGGAGTGCCAAGTTATCCTAAAACCCAAAATGTCCTGATAAAAAACATGGCCAATCAGAAATACGATACCCAAATGGGCACATTTATATGCCTGCAGGCCAGGTAGCCTATAGGACTACTACTATTCAGGCCAGGTAGCCTATAGGACTACTACTATTCAGGCCAGGTAGCCTATAGGACTACTACTATTCAGGCCAGGTAGCCTATAGTACTACTACTATTCAGGCCAGGTAGCCTATAGTACTACTACTATTCAGGCCAGGTAGCCTATAGGACTACTACTATTCAGGCCAGGTAGCCTATAGGACTACTACTATTCAGGCCAGGTAGCCTATAGGACTACTACTATTCAGGCCAGGTAGCCTATAGGACTACTACTATTCAGGCCAGGTAGCCTATAGGACTACTACTATTCAGGCCAGGTAGCCTATAGGACTACTACTATTCAGGCCAGGTAGCCTATAGGACTACTACTATTCAGGCCAGGTAGCCTATAGGACTACTACTATTCAGGCCAGGTAGCCTATAGGACTACTACTATTCAGGCCAGGTAGCCTATAGGACTACTACTATTCAGGCCAGGTAGCCTATAGGACTACTACTATTCAGGCCAGGTAGCCTATAGGACTACTACTATTCAGGCCAGGTAGCCTATAGGACTACTACTATTCAGGCCAGGTAGCCTATAGGACTACTACTATTCAGGCCAGGTAGCCTATAGGACTACTACTATTCAGGCCAGGTAGCCTATAGGACTACTACTATTCAGGCCAGGTAGCCTATAGGACTACTACTATTCAGGCCAGGTAGCCTATAGGACTACTACTATTCAGGCCAGGTAGCCTATAGGACTACTACTATTCAGGCCAGGTAGCCTATAGGACTACTACTATTCAGGCCAGGTAGCCTATAGGACTACTACTATTCAGGCCAGGTAGCCTATAGGACTACTACTATTCAGGCCAGGTAGCCTATAGGACTACTACTATTCAGGCCAGGTAGCCTATAGGACTACTACTATTCAGGCCAGGTAGCCTATCAGGCCAGGACTACTACTATTCAGGCCAGGTAGCCTATAGGACTACTACTATTCAGGCCAGGTAGCCTATAGGACTACTACTATTCAGGCCAGGTAGCCTATAGGACTACTACTATTCAGGCCAGGTAGCCTATAGGACTACTACTATTCAGGCCAGGTAGCCTATAGGACTACTACTATTCAGGCCAGGTAGCCTATAGGACTACTACTATTCAGGCCAGGTAGCCTATAGGACTACTACTATTCAGGCCAGGTAGCCTATAGGACTACTACTATTCAGGCCAGGTAGCCTATAGGACTACTACTATTCAGGCCAGGTAGCCTATAGGACTACTACTATGTGTAATCAGGCCAGGTAGCCTATAGGACTACTACTATTCAGGCCAGGTAGCCTATAGGACTACTACTATTCAGGCCAGGTAGCCTATAGGACTACTACTATTCAGGCCAGGTAGCCTATAGGACTACTACTATTCAGGCCAGGTAGCCTATAGGACTACTACTATTCAGGCCAGGTAGCCTATAGGACTACTACTATTCAGGCCAGGTAGCCTATAGGACTACTACTATTCAGGCCAGGTAGCCTATAGGACTACTACTATTCAGGCCAGGTAGCCTATAGGACTACTACTATTCAGGCCAGGTAGCCTATAGGACTACTACTATTCAGGCCAGGTAGCCTATAGGACTACTACTATTCAGGCCAGGTAGCCTATTCAGGCCAGGACTACTACTATTCAGGCCAGGTAGCCTATAGGACTACTACTATTCAGGCCAGGTAGCCTATAGGACTACTACTATTCAGGCCAGGTAGCCTATAGGACTACTACTATTCAGGCCAGGTAGCCTATAGGACTACTACTATTCAGGCCAGGTAGCCTATAGGACTACTACTATTCAGGCCAGGTAGCCTATAGGACTACTACTATTCAGGCCAGGTAGCCTATAGGACTACTACTATTCAGGCCAGGTAGCCTATAGGACTACTACTATTCAGGCCAGGTAGCCTATAGGACTACTACTATTCAGGCCAGGTAGCCTATAGGACTACTACTATTCAGGCCAGGTAGCCTATAGGACTACTACTATTCAGGCCAGGTAGCCTATAGGACTACTACTATTCAGGCCAGGTAGCCTATAGGACTACTACTATTCAGGCCAGGTAGCCTATAGGACTACTACTATCAGGCCAGGCCAGGTAGCCTATAGGACTACTACTATTCAGGCCAGGTAGCCTATAGGACTACTACTATTCAGGCCAGGTAGCCTATAGGACTACTACTATTCAGGCCAGGTAGCCTATAGGACTACTACTATTCAGGCCAGGTAGCCTATAGGACTACTACTATTCAGGCCAGGTAGCCTATAGGACTACTACTATTCAGGCCAGGTAGCCTATAGGACTACTACTATGTGTAATCAGGCCAGGTAGCCTATAGGACTACTACTATTCAGGCCAGGTAGCCTATAGGACTACTACTATGTGTAATCAGGCCAGGTAGCCTATAGGACTACTACTATTCAGGCCAGGTAGCCTATAGGACTACTACTATTCAGGCCAGGTAGCCTATAGGACTACTACTATTCAGGCCAGGTAGCCTATAGGACTACTACTATGTGTAATCAGGCCAGGTAGCCTATAGGACTACTACTATTCAGGCCAGGTAGCCTATAGGACTACTACTATTCAGGCCAGGTAGCCTATAGGACTACTACTATGTGTAATCAGGCCAGGTAGCCTATAGGACTACTACTATTCAGGCCAGGTAGCCTATAGGACTACTACTAGCCTGTGACTACTAATCAGGCCAGGTAGCCTATAGGACTACTACTATTCAGGCCAGGTAGCCTATAGGACTACTACTATTCAGGCCAGGTAGCCTATAGGACTACTACTATTCAGGCCAGGTAGCCTATAGGACTACTACTATTCAGGCCAGGTAGCCTATTCAGGCCAGGAGCCTACTACTATTCAGGCCAGGTAGCCTATAGGACTACTACTATTCAGGCCAGGTAGCCTATAGGACTACTACTATTCAGGCCAGGTAGCCTATAGGACTACTACTATTCAGGCCAGGTAGCCTATAGGACTACTACTATTCAGGCCAGGTAGCCTATAGGACTACTACTATTCAGGCCAGGTAGCCTATAGGACTACTACTATTCAGGCCAGGTAGCCTATAGGACTACTACTATTCAGGCCAGGTAGCCTATAGGACTACTACTATTCAGGCCAGGTAGCCTATAGGACTACTACTATGTGTAATCAGGCCAGGTAGCCTATAGGACTACTACTATTCAGGCCAGGTAGCCTATAGGACTACTACTATGTATTCAGGCCAGGTAGCCTATAGGACTACTACTATTCAGGCCAGGTAGCCTATAGGACTACTACTATTCAGGCCAGGTAGCCTATAGGACTACTACTATTCAGGCCAGGTAGCCTATAGGACTACTACTATGTGTAATCAGGCCAGGTAGCCTATAGGACTACTACTATTCAGGCCAGGTAGCCTATAGGACTACTACTATTCAGGCCAGGTAGCCTATAGGACTACTACTATTCAGGCCAGGTAGCCTATAGGACTACTACTATTCAGGCCAGGTAGCCTATAGGACTACTACTATTCAGGCCAGGTAGCCTATAGGACTACTACTATTCAGGCCAGGTAGCCTATAGGACTACTACTATGTGTAATCAGGCCAGGTAGCCTATAGGACTACTACTATTCAGGACAGGTAGCCTATAGGACTACTACTATGTGTAATCAGGCCAGGTAGCCTATAGGACTACTACTATTCAGGCCAGGTAGCCTATAGGACTACTACTATTCAGGACAGGTAGCCTATAGGACTACTACTATGTGTAATCAGGCCAGGTAGCCTATAGGACTACTACTATTCAGGCCAGGTAGCCTATAGGACTACTACTATGTGTATTCAGGCCAGGTAGCCTATAGGACTACTACTAGGTAGCCTATAGGACTACTACTATTCAGGCCAGGTAGCCTATAGGACTACTACTATGTGTTCAGGCCAGGTAGCCTATAGGACTACTACTATTCAGGCCAGGTAGCCTATAGGACTACTACTATTCAGGCCAGGTAGCCTATAGGACTACTACTATTCAGGCCAGGTAGCCTATAGGACTACTACTATTCAGGCCAGGTAGCCTATAGAACTACTACTATTCAGGCCAGGTAGCCTATAGGACTACTACTATTCAGGCCAGGTAGCCTATAGGACTACTACTATTCAGGCCAGGTAGCCTATAGGACTACTACTATTCAGGCCAGGTAACCTATAGGACTACTACTATTCAGGCCAGGTAGCCTATAGGACTACTACTATTCAGGCCAGGTAGCCTATAGGACTACTACTATTCAGGCCAGGTAGCCTATAGGACTACTACTATTCAGGCCAGGTAGCCTATAGGACTACTACTATTCAGGCCAGGTAGCCTATAGGACTACTACTATGTGTAATCAGGTGTGTGTCGTTACTCAAGATTGACAGGATCACTACAAACAAAAGACAATTAATTAATTGAGAACTCGTAAATGGAATGAAATAATCCTAAACTTTTTTCCTGATAAGTGTAGCCTGTGTGCTCTGTCAACAACATGTCCACCCCAACAACAACAACATGTCCACCCCAACAACAACAACATGTCCACCCCAACAACAACAACATGTCCACCTCAACAACATGTCCACCTCAGACAGGCCTCCAACAACATGTCCACCCCAACAACAACAACATGTCCACCCCAACAACAACAATGGAAGACTGGAATATTATTGAATGCATTAACAAGAAAACAGGCCTCCGCAATGGACTAGTCCACTCAGACAGGCCTCCGCAATGGACTAGTCCACTCAGACAGGCCTCCGCAATGGACTAGTCCACTCAGACAGGCCTCCGGCAATGGACTAGTCCACTCAGACAGGCCTCCGCAATGGACTAGTCCACTCAGACAGGCCTCTGCAATGGACTAGTCCACCCAGACAGGCCTCCGCAATGGACTAGTCCACCCAGACAGGCCTCCGCAATGGACTAGTCCACCCAGACAGGCCTCCGCAATGGACTAGTCCACTCAGACAGGCCTCCGCAATGGACTAGTCCACCCAGACAGGCCTCCGCAATGGACTAGTCCACCCAGACAGGCCTCCGCAATGGACTAGTCCACCCAGACAGGCCTCCGCAATGGACTAGTCCACCCAGACAGGCCTCCGCAATGGACTAGTCAATCAAACAAATGTATTTATAAAGCCCTTCTTACATCAGCTGATGTCACAAAGTGCTGTACAGAAACCCAGCCTAAAACCCCAAACAGCAAGCAATGCAGATGAAGATGTATGGTGGCTAAGAAAAACTCCCTAGAAAGGCCAGAACCTAGGAAGAAACCTAGAGAGGAACCAGGCTCTGAGGGGTGGCCAGTCCTCTTCTGTCCACTAAGACAGGTGTGAATCAGACAGGTGTGAATCAGACAGGTGTCTTGTGTGCCATACATTTTATTTTTTAGATATATTTGTCACTGCTCGACTAAAAAAAAAAAAAAAAAATCTTGGTCGACCATCGCGCACCAACGACCAAGGTTGCCAGGTGCACGGTGTTTCCTCCGACACATTGGTGCGGCTGGCTTCCGGGTTGGATGGGCACTGTGTTAAGAAGCAGTGAGGCTTGTTTGGGTTGTGTATCGGAGGACGCATGGCTTTCAACCTTCGTCTCTCCCGAGCCCGTACGGGAGTTGTAGCGAAGAGACAAGATAATAGCTACTAAAAACAATTGGATACCATGAATTTGGGGAGAAAAAGGGGTAAAAAAATAAATTTAAAAAATGTAAAAAGAGACTAACCTGGATAAATAAAGACAACATCAACATACCTGCTCCCATCCCCGTTGGGTCCCCTCCCTTGGCTCCTGGCTTGTGACCTTTCACCCCTGGAGGCCACTGGGTTCTCCCAGAGTGAGGTGGAGGGTACACCCCTCCGTCGGGGGAGCGGGACTTGGGCGAGTGTCTCCCGGTGCCTGGTGACTGACACCCCGGCGTCTCCATCACTCTCTGCACGTGTTCGTCCAAGATGGCCTCCGGGTTCTCCTGGTGCGCGTCCTGTAGCGCCAGAACACCGTTGTACGAGGTCTCTGAATAACGGGACCCGTAGTGGGGGAAGAGGGACGAGGTGGAGGGGGGGAGGGGCTTGTTGCCGTAGGGGGGGAGGGAGTTTACCATGGAGACGTCGGCGTCGTCACCCTCCTCCTCCTATCACAGAGCAGGAAAGGAAAGAAGGGGCGGGGTTAGAGGAGAAGCAGGTTAGTGTGTGTGATGATTACCATCCAAACCACGCACACACACACATCCAAACCACGCACACACACGTCAGATACGCCACACACACACACACACACACACACACACACACACACACACACACACACACACACACACACACACACACACACATCCAAACCACGCACACACACACACATCCAAACCACGCACACACACACACACACACACACACACACATCCAAACCACGCACACACACACATCCAAACCACGCACACACACACATCCAAACCACGCACACGTCACCGATACGTCACACACACACCCTCCCAGTACGTACCAGCCTGACCCTCTTCAGTCTCTCCTCCAGTCTCTCCTGTGCTTCTCTCTCTCTCAGAACTGCCTCCAGTCGACTGATGAGGTCAACAGCAAACCTCTCCGGCTCAACGTGGACATCCTTTGGTACACGGTACGTACGCTAGACACAGAACATCTATCAGATCAACATCATTCACAGAGTCTACTGTTAAGGACCACAGAACATCTACCAGATCATTCAGAGTCTACCGTTAAGGACCACAGAACATCTACCAGATTAACATCATTCACAGAGTCTACTGTTAAGGACCACAGAACATCTACCAGATCATTCAGAGTCTACCGTTAAGGACCACAGAACATCTACCAGATCAACATCATTCACAGAGTCTACTGTTAAGGACCACAGAACATCTACCAGATCATTCAGAGTCTACCGTTAAGGACCACAGAACATCTACCAGATCAACATCATTCACAGAGTCTACTGTTAAGGACCACAGAACATCTACCAGATCAACATCATTCACAGAGTCTACCGTTAAGGACCACAGAACATCTATCAGGACCACAGAACATCTATCAGATCAACATCATTCACAGGGTCTACTGTTAGGACCACAGAACATCTATCAGGACCACAGAACATCTATCAGGACCACAGAACATCTATCAGGACCACAGAACATCTACCAGGACCACAGAACATCTATCAGGACCACAGAACATCTACCAGGACCACAGAACATCTACCAGGACCACAGAACATCTACCAGGACCACAGAACATCTACCAGGACCACAGAACATCTATCAGGACCACAGAACATCTATCAGGACCACAGAACATCTATCAGGACCACAGAACATCTACCAGGACCACAGAACATCTATCAGGACCACAGAACATCTATCAGATCAACATCATTCACAGGGTCTACTGTTAGGACCACAGAACATCTATCAGATCAACATCATTCACAGGGTCTACTGTTAGGACCACAGAACATCTATCAGGACCACAGAACATCTACCAGGACCACAGAACATCTACCAGGACCACAGAACATCTACCAGGACCACAGAACATCTATCAGATCATTCACAGCCGGCACCAGATAGAGACCACATTCATTCTACTGGACCAGTGAAACTATTTAGTATTTTGATAGTGTATACTTATGTATACTACAGGTATATGAGGTAGGTATGAGGTAGTGTGTATACTACTTACAGGTATGTGAGGTAGGGTATGAAGTAGTGTGTATACTACTTACAGGTATGTGAGGTAGGGTATGAGGTAGTGTGTATTCTACTTACAGGTATATGAGGTAGGGTATGAGGTAGGGTGAGGTAGTGTGTAGTGTGTATAATACTTACAGGTATATGAGGTAGGGTATGAGGTAGTGTGTATTCTACTTACAGGTATATGAGGTAGGGCATGAAGTAGTGTGTATACTACTTACAGATATGTGAGGTAGGGTATGAAGTAGTGTGTATACTACTTACAGGTATATGAGGTAGGGTATGAGGTAGGGTGAGGTAGTGTGTAGTGTGTATAATACTTACAGGTATGTGAGGTAGGGTGTGAGGTAGTGTGTGTACTACTTACAGGTATATGAGGTATGGTATGAGGTAGTGTGTATAATACTTACAGGTATATGAAGTAGGGTGTGAGGTAGGGTATGAGGTAGTGTGTAGTGTGTATACTACTTACAGGTATATGAGGTAGGGTATGAGGTAGTGTGTGTACTACTTACAGGTATATGAGGTAGGGTATGAGGTAGTGTGTGTACTACTTACAGGTATATGAGGTAGGGTATGAGGTAGTGTGTGTGTGTACTACTTACAGGTATATGAGGTAGGGTATGAGGTAGTGTGTATACTACTTACAGGTATGTGAGATAGGGTATGAGGTAGGGTGAGGTAGTGTGTATACTACTTACAGGTATATGAGGTAGGGTATGAGGTAGTGTGTGAGGTAGTGTGTAGTGTGTGTACTACTTACAGGTATATGAGGTAGGGTATGAGGTAGTGTGTATTCTACTTACAGGTATATGAAGTAGGGTATGAGGTAGTGTGTATTCTACTTACAGGTATATGAGGTAGTGTGTGAGGTAGTGTGTGTACTACTTACAGGTATGTGAGGTAGTGTGTGTACTACTTACAGGTATATGAAGTAGTGTGTGAGGTAGTGTGTGTACTACTTACAGGTATATGAAGTAGTGTGTGAGGTAGTGTGTGTACTACTTACAGGTATATGAAGTAGTGTGTGAGGTAGTGTGTATTCTACTTACAGGTATATGAAGTAGGGTATGAGGTAGTGTGTATTCTACTTACAGGTATATGAGGTAGTGTGTGAGGTAGTGTGTGTACTACTTACAGGTATGTGAGGTAGTGTGTGTACTACTTACAGGTATATGAAGTAGTGTGTGAGGTAGTGTGTGTACTACTTACAGGTATATGAAGTAGGGTATGAGGTAGTGTGTGAGGTAGTGTGTGTACTACTTACAGGTATATGAGATAGGGTATGAGGTAGTGTGTGATGTAGTGTGTATACTACTTACAGGTATATGAGGTTGGGTGTGAGGTAGTGTGTGTACTACTTACAGGTATATGAAGTAGGGTATGAGGTAGTGTGTGAGGTAGTGTGTGTACTACTTACAGGTATATGAGATAGGGTATGAGGTAGTGTGTGATGTAGTGTGTATACTACTTACAGGTATATGAGGTAGGGTATGAGGTAGTGTGTGTACTACTTACAGGTATATGAGGTAGTGTGTGTACTACTTACAGGTATATGAGGTAGGGTATGAGGTAGTGTGTGTACTACTTACAGGTATATGAGGTAGTGTGTGTACTACTTACAGGTATATGAGGTAGTGTGTATTCTACTTACAGGTATATGAGGTTGGGGCACACGTCCGTTGGCTTTGGCACTTTCATGCATCTCTCTACGATGCTGTTTACGATACCGGTAGGGTGGAACACCATCCCTGCAACACACACACACACATACACACACACAGACACACACACACACACACACACACACACACACACACACACACACACAGACACACACACACACGTTAGTTATCAGAAGAATGTGTTTCAGTGTTTGTGTAAAAAGTCCATGACAGTGTATGTGTGAGAGATAGAGGATGTGTGTGTGTGTGTGTGTGTATTTCCGTGTGTGTGTGTGTGTGTGTGTGTGTATTTCCGTGTGTGTGTACTCACACACTGCTGGTGTGTGGTGTGTGTGTGTGTGTGTGTGTGTGTGTGTGTGTGTGTGTGTGTGTGTGTGTGTGTGTGTGTGTGTGTGTGTGTGTGTGTATTTCCGTGTGTGTGTACTCACACACTGCTGGCGGTCAGTGTGTGTGTGTGTGTGTGTGTGTGTGTGTGTGTGTGTGTGTATTTCCGTGTGTGTGTACTCACACACTGCTGGCGGTCAGTGTGTGTGTGTGTGTGTGTGTGTGTGTGTGTGTGTGTGTGTGTGTGTGTGTGTGTGTGTGTGTGTGTGTGTGTGTGTGTGGTGTGTGTGTGTGCTGTGTGTGTGTGTGTGTGTGTGTGTGTGTGTGTGTGTGTGTGTGTGTGTGTGTGTGTGTGTAGTGTGTGTGTGTGTGTACTCACACACTGCTGTCGGTCAGTGAGTGTGTGTGTGTGTGTGTAGTGTGTGTGTGTGTGTGTGTGTGTACTCACACACTGCTGTCGGTCAGTGAGAGTGTGTCGCCGTCGGAGACGCTGGACAAGCTCTGCTGTTCACTGTCGTTAGCGCTGGTTGCCGGGGCGCGAGCAGAACCCATGTTCACGTAGTAGGGGTTAAGCACCGGCTCTCTGCATGGTCTGAGGTCACACATTTTTTTTGTTACAGTCTTGTTCTAAAATTTATTAAATAACAAAATTCCCAATCTACACATAACACCCCATAATGACAAAAGCGAAAACAGGATTTTATAGAAATATTTGCAAAAAATATAAATACTGTATTTACATAAGTATTCAGACCCTTTGCTTTGACATGTTGAAAATGAGCTCAGGTGCATCGTGTTTCCATTGATCATCTTTGACATGTTTCTACATTTTGATTGCAGTCCACCTGTGGTGAATTCAATTGATTGGACATGATTTGGAAAGGCACACACCTGTCAGTAAAAGGAACATGACAGACCACTTGGAGTTTGCCAAAAGGCACCTAAAGGACTCTCAGACCATGACAAACAAGGTTCTCTGGTCTGATGAAACCGAGATTGAACTCTTTGGCCTGAATGCAAAGCGTCACTTGTGGAGATAATCTGGCAGCACCCCTGCGGTGAAGCATGGTGGTGGCAGCACCCCTGCGGTGAAGCATGGTGGTGGCAGCATCATGCTGTGGGGATGTTTTTCAGAGGCAGTGACTGGGAGACTAGTCAGGATCGAGGGAAAGATGAACAGAGCAAAGTACAGAGAGATCCTTGATGAAAACCTGCTCCAGAGCGCTCAGAACCCCAGACTGGGGCGAAGGTTCACCTTCCAACAGGACAACGACCCTAAGCACACAGCCAAGACAACACAGGAGTGCCTTCGGGACAAGTCTCTGAATGTCCTTGAGTGGCCCAGCCAGAGCCCGGACTTGAACCTGATCGATCATCTCTGGAGAGACCTGAAAATAGCTGTGCAGCAACGCTCCCCTTCCAACCTGACAGAGCTTGAGAGGATCTGCAGAGAAGAATGGGAGAAACTCCCCAAATACAGGTGTGCCAAGCTTGTACCATCATACCCAAGAAGACTTGATGCTGTAATCTCTGCCAAAAGTGCTTCTACAAAGTACTAAGTAAAGGGTCTGAATACTAATGTAAATGTCATAGTCTTTTATTTTTAATAAATGTCAAAGAAATAACAGTTTTTGCTTTACATTATGGAGTATTGTGTGTAATTATATATATATATATATATATATATATATATTCCCTCATCAGACAACACTAGAGCTTTGATGATACCAGTATCTCAATATTTTTTCCAGGGTAAAAATCAAAACAGGAAGCAGATCAAACTCGTTGTTAATTATTGAAGCTAAATCTTGGAAGATGAACGTGACTCTGGATGACAGCATGATGATGTCCGTTTCTAACATGATGGCTGTTCGCCTTGCCGTGCGATACGGGCGTCCTCCAGGCGATACGGGCCTCCTCCAGGCGATACGGGCGTCCTCCAGGCGATACGGGCCTCCTCCAGGCGATACGGGCGTCCTCCAGGCGATACGGGCGTCCTCCAGGCGATACGGGCCTCCTCCAGGCGATACGGGCCTCCTCCAGGCGATACGGGCCTCCTCCAGGCGATACGGGCCTCCTCCAGGCGATACGGGCGTCCTCGGGCGTCCTCCAGGCGATACGGGCCTCCTCCAGGCGATACGGGCCTCCTCCAGGCGATACGGGCCTCCTCCAGGCGATACGGGCCTCCTCCAGGCGATACGGGCCTCCTCCAGGCGATACGGGCCTCCTCCAGGCGATACGGGCCTCCTCCAGGCGATACGGGCCTCCTCCAGGCGATACGGGCCTCCTCCAGGCGATACGGGCCTCCTCCAGGCGATACGGGCCTCCCTCCAGGCTCCTCCACGGGCCTCCTCCAGGGCCTCCTCCCAGGCGATACGGGCCTCCTCCAGGCCACGGGCCTCCTCCAGGCGACACGGGCCTCCTCCAGGCGATACGGGCCTCCTCCAGGCGATACGGGCCTCCTCCAGGCGATACGGGCCTCCTCCAGGCGATACATGGGCCTCCTCCAGGCGATACGGGCCTCCTCCCAGGCGATACGGGCCTCCTCCAGGCGATACGGGCGTCCTCCCGGCGATACTGGTATCCTCCCGGCGTAGGACGCGTACAAACACACAGAGATTCTCTACTGCATAGCAACCACTCGGACAAATACTAAACACTGTCATGAATTTCACACAATCAGGCGCAAACACACACACATCCACACACACCTCCATACACACATGTCCATAAACACACACATCCATACATCCACATACACCTCCATACACACTCTCTCTCTGGACTCCAAACCTGTACTCTCGGCTTTCCCCTGCTCTCCGATTGGTCGACACTCTGTGAGGAGCCGTCTCCATTAGCAACCTCTGGGTCAGCCTGCTGGCCTGTGTATCCCCGCTCTCCTCCTCTTCTTCCTCCTCCTCCTCTTCCTCCTCCCGGCACCTGAAACACAACCACCTTAATTCACCAAGTTACATTCACATGGACCAGGAGTTTAACCTGGTGACATAGTGCTGACAACAACAACACAATACACACAGACTCTAGACACACAGAGAGACATGCAGACTCTAGACACACAGAGAGACACACAGAGAGACACACAGACTCTAGACACACAGAGAGACACACAGACTCTAGACACGCCGAGAGACACACAGAGAGACACACAGAGAGACACGCAGAGAGACACACAGAGAGACACGCAGAGAGACACAGACACACAGACTCTAGACACAGAGAGACACACAGACTCTAGACACACAGACTCTAGACACGCAGACTCTAGACACGCAGACTCTAGACACGCAGACTCTAGACACGCAGACTCTAGACACGCAGACTCTAGACACACAGAGAGACTCACAGAGAGACACACAGAGAGACACACAGACTCTAGACACAGAGAGAGACACACAGAGAGACACACAGACTCTAGACACAGAGAGACACACACACCTCCACTCTACGTCCTCTGTGAGGGTGGGCAGGTAGCCGGGCTGCCCAGGACCCGATGAGGAGCTGTGGTCGCTGGGTGGTTTGGGGCTCTCCTCCCCTGTCTGGGTGTACTCCAGGTAGGTGTCTGACTTCAGGAACAGAGGGTAGGTGTTCTCCTCCATAGTGCTCTGGATCTCCGTCTGGGCCTGGGAGAGGGACAACTTCGCTTCAGTACAAAAGTTTCAAAAACTTTATTGTTCATTCGGGCTATAAAACAAAAACAAAAAACGAAAATGAGACTAAAAATGAGGGGAAGCTGGGTTCTACACCAGCAGCAACACAGAGAGAGGGAAGCTGGGTTCTACACCAGCAGCAACACAGAGAGAGGGAAGCTGGGTTCTACACCTGCAGCAACACACATCCCAGAGAGGGAAGCTGGGTTCCACACAAGCAGCAACACAGAGAGGGAAGCTGGGTTCTACACCTGCAGCAACACTCATCCCAGAGAGGGAAGCTGGGTTCCACACCAGCAGCAACAACAGAGAGGGAAGCTGGGTTCCACACCAGCAGCAACACAGAGAGGGGAGCTGGGTTCTCTACCAGCAGCAACACAGAGAGGGGAGCTGGGTTCTCTACCAGCAGCAACACAGAGAGGGAAGCTGGGTTCCACACCAGCAGCAACAACACAGAGAGGGAAGCTGGGTTCCACACCAGCGGCAACACAGAGAGAGGGAAGCTGGGTTCCACACCAGCAGCAACAACACAGAGAGGGAAGCTGGGTTCCACACCAGCAGCAACACAGAGAGAGGGAAGCTGGGTTCCACACCAGCAGCAACACAGAGAGTGAAGCTGGGTTCCACACCAGCAGCAACACAGAGAGGGAAGCTGGGTTCCACACCAGCAGCAACACAGAGAGAGGGAAGCTGGGTTCCACACCAGCAGCAACAACACAGAGAGGGAAGCTGGGTTCCACACCAGCAGCAACACAGAGAGAGGGAAGCTGGGTTCTCTACCAGCAGCAACAACACAGAGAGGGAAGCTGGGTTCCACACCAGCAGCAACACAGAGAGAGGGAAGCTGGGTTCCACACCAGCAGCAACACACAGAGAGGGAAGCTGGTTTCCACACCAGCAGCAACACAGAGAGGGAAGCTGGGTTCCACACCAGCAGCAACACAGAGAGAGGGAAGCTGGGTTCCACACCAGCAGCAACACAGAGAGAGGGAAGCTGGGTTCTCTACCAGCAGCAACAACACAGAGAGGGAAGCTGGGTTCCACACCAGCAGCAACACAGAGAGAGGGAAGCTGGTTTCCACACCAGCAGCAACACAGAGAGGGAAGCTGGGTTCGTCACCAGCAGCAACACAGAGAGAGGGAAGCTGGGTTCTCTACCAGCAGCAACAGACAGTTGGTGGTTATGTACAAGCTACCAACACAACCAGTCCTTGTCCACAACTGTTCATGAAAATATGTTCGCAATAAAATGTCAATGAATGTATAGGTGTCCTGATTCCTGTGTCTCCCGAGAGGAGGATATTAACATCTGCCTGGTCAGTGAAAGGTTATTAATAAAACAACCGCTTCCTGTTCCAATATCACATACTGATTGGTTGATGCATTGCTACCTACTCCAACATCACATAATGATTGGTTGATGCATTGCTACCTGCTCCAACATCCCATAATGATTGGTTGATGCATTGCTACCTACTCCAACATCCCATAATGATTGGTTGATGCATTGCTACCTACTCCAACATCCCATAATGATTGGTTGATGCATTGCTACCTGCTCCAACACCACATAATGATTGGTTGATGCATTGCTACCTGCTCCAACATCCCATAATGATTGGTTGATGCATTGCTACCTGCTCCAACATCCCATAATGATTGGTTGATGCATTGCTACCTACTCCAACATCCCATAATGATTGGTTGATGCATTGCTACCTACTCCAACATCCCATAATGATTGGTTGATGCATTGCTACCTGTTCCAACATCCCATAATGATTGGTTGATGCATTGCTACCTGCTCCAACATCCCATAATGATTGGTTGATGCATTGCTACCTGCTCCAACATCCCATAATGATTGGTTGATGCATTGCTACCTGCTCCAACATCCCATAATGATTGGTTGATGCATTGCTACCTGCTCCAACATCACATACTGATTGGTTGATGCATTGCTACCTGCTGGAACATGGCAGGGTCCAGATGCAGTCGAACCACACAGTCTCTGATGAAGCTCTTAGTAGCTGGTTTAATCTGCCTCGACACGATGCCGTTACTATCCTGGATATACTTCCTGGAAAGAGAGAGAATACAGAGATGAGAGAATACAGAGAGAGAATACAGAGATGAGAGAGAGAATAGAGATGAGAGAGAGAATACAGAGATGAGAGAATAGAGATGAGAGAATAGAGAGAGAGAATAGAGAGAGAGAATAGAGAGAAAGAGAGAGAGAATATAGATGAGAGAGAGAATAGAGAGAGAGAATAGAGAGAAAAGAGAGAGAGAGAATAGAGAGAAAGAGAGAGAGAATAGAGATGAGAGAGAGAATAGAGAGAGAGAATAGAGAGAAAGAGAGACTAGAGATGAGAGAGAGACTAGAGAGAAAGAGAGAGATGAGAGAGAATAGAGATGAGAATAGAGATGAGAATAGAGAGAGAATAGAGAGAGAGAGAATAGAGAGAGAAAATAGAGATGAGAGAGAGAATAGAGATGAGAGAGAGAATAGAGATGAGAGAGAGAATAGAGATGAGAGAGAGAATAGAGATGAGAGACAATAGAGAGAAAGAGAGAAAGAGAATAGAGATGTGAGAGAATAGAGAGATGAGAGAGAGAATAGAGAGAAAGAGAGACTAGAGATGAGAGAGAATAGAGAGATGAGAGAGAATAGAGAGAAAGAATAGAGAGAAAGAGAGAGAGGGAGAAAGAGAGAATAGAGATGAGAGAGAGAATAGAGATGAGAATAGAGATGAGAGAGAGAATAGAGATGAGAGAGAGAATAGAGATGAGAGAGAATAGAGATGAGAGAGAATAGAGATGAGAGAGAGAATAGAGAGATGAGAGAGAGAATAGAAATGAGAGCGAGAATAGAGAGAAAGAGACACTAGAGAAAGTGATAGAGAGAAAGAAAGAGAGACTAGAGAGATGAGAGAGAGAAAAGTCATCCCTACCTGTAAATGGCCTTGGCCAGCTTGGGCCTCTTCTCCTGGCTGCTCTTCCTGAATCCGGAGCAGGCGAACCAGAAGTCCAGCTGGTCCCCACAGCCCTCCTGTCTCAGGAAGCCCCTGAACAGCTGGATGCCCTCCTGGTCATCCAGGAGAGAGTGGAGCGACTCCGCCCACTTCAGGTAGGGAGGCGTGGGGGAGGCGCTGCCCTCAGGCTCGTACCCTAGGTCCAGGTCCGGCCGCCTGGGGGTGGGGGTGGCCGAGGACTCGCCACTACGGAAGGAGGGGTCTGTTTTGGAGGGGGGGTAGCAGGTGGACTGGGTGGGGGGCGGCCTCCATGGCTGGAGGGGAGGTGGTGGGGGTCACGGTCGTCCCCCTCTTCTCCAGGGACAGGGGGTCGAGGGGCGTGCTCTGTGAAGTGGCTGTGGGGGTCCACCCCCATCCCCACCCCTAGACCCCCCAGATGGTCGCCCCCTCCCACCCCCCTGTACGCCCCCTGTGGGTCTCGGACCACACTCATGTCTCTGGTCGGGGACCACTGGGTCGGGCACCGGTCACACCCACACCTCTAGAACAGCTGGAGATGAGAGGTTCTTCCTGTGGTGGAAGAGGAGAGGGGGAGGAGTTAGATAGGGGGAGGAGTTAGAGAGGAATGGTCCTACCTGAGAGGAGAGGGGGAGGGGTTAGAGAGGGGGAGGAGTTAGAGAGGAATGGTCCTACCTGACAGAAGAGAGAGGAGAGAGGGAGGGAGGAGTTAGAGAGGAATGGTCCTACCTGACAGAAGAGAGAGGAGAGAGGGAGGGAGGAGTTAGAGAGGAATGGTCCTACCTGACAGAAGAGAGAGGAGAAAAGAGAGGGATGGTCCTACCTGACAGAAGAGAGAGAGAGGGGAGGAGTTAGAGAGGAATGGTCCTACCTGACAGAAGAGAGAGGAGAGAAGAGAGGGATGGTCCTACCTGACAGAAGAGAGAGGAGAGGGGGAGGAGTTAGAGAGGAATGGTCCTACCTGACAGAAGAGAGAGGAGAGGGGGAGGAGTTAGAGAGGAATGGTCCTACCTGACAGAAGAGAGAGAGAGGAGAGAAGAGAGGAATGGTCCTACCTGACAGAAGAGAGAGAGAGGAGAGAAGAGAGGGGTGGTCCTGAGAGGGTCAGAGCTGAACTACAGAATGACCATACTGAACACAGATTGACCCTGGGAGAGAAGAGCACAGAGACAGAGGATAGGAGAGGTGAAACTGAAAGAAGACTTATTATCTGAGTGAGATAAAGAGGACAGAAGAGGGAAGAGCACAGAGACAGAGGATGGGAGAGGTGAAACTGAAAGAAGACTTATTATCTGAGTGAGATAAAGAGAAGAGAAGAGGAACAGGGAAGGGATGTCCTGTCGTGGTAAAACGTGATTCAGGACGATAAGCTGCGATATGTTTACACTATAAAACACGGAACCGCTGGTCTTCCTTCTACAGACACAATGAATAACTTATAAACTGGCAAACTCATCAAAAAGAGGTTGTACCTGGCACTTGCTCGCAGAGCCATGCTGCTTTCAACTTCCACAATGACGGCTAACAGCAATGACCAACACCGGACTGGTTAGGAAATACGGTCATTATAAACCCCCGGTTAGTTGTTAGTCAGATAGCACCGTAAATAGCTCATCAAAACAGACGTTATGGTTAAACAAGGTAACAGTGGATACCTAACGTTAGCTAATAGCTAGTTAGCATCGTTACATTAACGTCGCCGGTACGCGTTAGTTAGTTAGTTAGCTGCCCGTTTAACAAAAACATAGCTAGATCCTCGGGTACCGTAACTATCCGGTTAGTCCATTCCTCTCGCTTCCTCCGGTACCGTATCTCGCTTCCTCCGGTACCGTAGCCAGCCGGTTAGTCCAGTCCTCTCGCTTCCTCCGGTACCGTAGCCAGCCGGTTAGTCCAGTCCTCTCGCTTCCTCCGGTACCGTAACCAGCCGGTTAGTCCAGTCCTCTCGCTTCCTCCGGTACCGTAGCCAGCCGGTTAGTCCAGTCCTCTCGCTTCCTCCGGTACCGTAGCCAGCCGGTTAGTCCAGTCCTCTCGCTTCCTCCGGTACCGTAGCCAGCCGGTTAGTCCAGTCCTCTCGCTTCCTCCGGTACCGTAGCCAGCCTCTCCCTCCCATCGCGTTGAAGTGAGATCCCATTCATCTCCGCCTCTCCGAAAGACGGTGGGGGGGGACAAGGCAACAAACTCCACACAAGACGGGCCTGCTGCCTTCCCTGTCCTCCACTCAGCCCCTTGAGGTGGCCCGCAACACACTACTTTAACACAGTAAACATGAGCCAGATTACTAAACTAACCCGGACGGGATACGAACATCCCGACGCCGTTTGATCGATCAAAGCGCAACCAGCCCCTTCGGTCACGGATCAAAACACACAAGAAGAAAGCGAAGGCACGTTTCACCCCCCGCCGCTTGGCTAAAGGGCTAACAAGCTACCTACAAAATAAAACCAAAACATCCCGTATTTAGCGGCTTAAAGTATACAACCTACCGTATCTGAAAGCCCGCACCCCGTTTTCCACCGCATCGGAGATAGTGGCGAGAACAGTAGTGTGTGAAACGCGGCATAAGGACAACTTGGGTAGTATTAAAACGGGAAAGACAACAAGCCTTTCCGTCTTGCCCTCTCAACTCCCCGTGGCCATGGAGGTCTCCAAATACACTCCAAGCAGAGAGAGAGAGAATGACGGTCGGTGTGCGCTAAGTATCGAGTGTGTGTTTAACAGCGCCTCGTCCGTTCGGAAAGACACACTACACCGGGAGAGAGCACACAACACCGGGAGAGAGGACACAATACCGGGAGAGAGCACACAACACCGGGAGAGAGGACACAATACCGGGAGAGAGGACACAATACCGGGAGAGAGGACACAACACCGGGAGAGAGGACACAACACCGGGAGAGAGGACACAACACCGGGAGAGAGGACACAACACCGGGAGAGAGGACACAACACCGGGAGAGAGGACACAACACCGGGAGAGAGGACACTACACCGGGAGAGAGGACACAACACCGGGAGAGAGGACACAACACCGGGAGAGAGGACACAACACCGGGAGAGAGGAGCACATTGGAATGTCCCGTGGAGCGAATGTTCAGAACATTGCCAATAAACATTTGCCAATTTGAATAAGAAACCAAATCTGATGTAGGTATTGAATTGACTCACTTAATAAACACAGATAATGGTACAGAATATTGGTTCAATTGTTGGGTTTATTCAGGAAAGATTAAAGAAGACACCTTTTTTTTATCTCAATCCTGAAAAAAAAACATTTCTGTCCTCGTACAGGAAAGGGCTTTAAGGTACTTTAGAGAAATGATCGATTGAACGACACAATGAATACACTGAGGACACCCGTTACATTACATACGAGATAGAATGTCTAGACAATAACCAAGCAATTACAGACCACTGATCAATAAGCAGAATCGAAGAATCAATACTTTTCTTGCAATGTGAACAGAATGACGTGGCCCAACGCGCACCTTTGATTGGTTTACAGGGTCCAACACAACGGCGACTAGAAACACGTTCCACATGACAGTATGTGCTCAATAAAAACAGCCAGGTCGAGACGAACCAAAAGCAAAAGTATCCTCTTGTCTTCGATTAAAAAATAAAAAATAAACATAATCCCTACAATTAAATAGACAAAAAAAAAAAGTAAACCAGAAACAACAGCCCAAAACAGACATTATATAAACGAATAAATCTGTATAAGTCTACCTTTCCGCTGTAGCTGCTCCGGTCGCCTTGGCGCAGAACCCATCTCCAGAGTGACTGACAGCAGGACAGCGCGAGAGCATGCCGCCGACAGTCGAGCTGTCAGTCACACGCCTGTAGCCAGTAAGTCAGGCATCGACCTGTGGAGAGAAGAGGGGAGGGTGCGATGGAGGGAAGAAAGAGAGGAGAGAGGGAGAGATCGGAAAGGAAGGAGGGAGACTCGATAGTAAAAACCAAGTCATTATACTCATAGTTACTTGGCCAGTGCAATCAACCATAGTCTATGTATTCAAACGTTAGAAATATACTATAATTCTAGTTATACAGTACACCAGTCAAAATGTTGGACACACCTACTCATTCAAGGGTTTTACTTTATTTTAACGTTCTTCTACACATCAAAACTATGAAATAACACATATGGAATCATGTAGTAACCAAAAAAAGTGTTAAACAAGTCTATATATATTTTAGATCATTCAAAGTAGCCATCCTTTGCCTTGATGACAGCTTTGAACACTCTTGGCATTCTCTCAACCAGCTTCATGGTGTAGTCACCTGGAATGCTTTTCCAACAGTCTTGACGGAGTTCCCACGTATGCTGAGCACTTGTTGGCTGCTTTTCCTTCACTCTACGGTCCAACTCATCCCAAACCATCTCAATTGAGATGAGGTCAGGTGATTGTGGAGGCCAGGTCATCTGATGCAGCACTCCACTCTCCGTCTTGGTCAAATAGCCCTTACACAGCCTGGGGGTGGGTTTCGGGTCATTGTCCTGTTGAAAAACAAATTATATTCCCACTAAGCACAAACTAGATGGGATGGTTTATCTTTGCAGAATGCTGTGGTAGCCATGCTGGTTAAGTGTGCCTTGAATTCTAAATAAATCACAGTCTCACCTGCAAAGCTCCCCCACACCTCCTCCTCCATGCTTCACAGTGGGAAACACACATGCAGAAAGACACAGCATATGGAACCAAAAATCAAAAATTTGGAGTCCATACCAAAGGACAGATTTACACTGGTATAATTGTCATTGCTCGTGTTTCTTGGCCCAAGCAAGTCTCTTCTTATTGGTGTCCTTTAGTAGTGGTTTCTTTGCAGAAATTCGACCATGAAGGCCTGATTCACATAGCCTCCTCTGAACAGTTGATGTTGAGATGTGTGTTACTTGAACTCTGTGAAGCATTTATTTGGGCTGCAATATATGGTGCAGTTAATTGCCGTTTTCTGAGGCTAGTAACTCTAATGAACTTATCCTCTGCAGCAGAGGTAACTCTGGGTCTTCCTTTCCTGTGGCGGTCCTCATGAGAGACAGTTAACTCTAATGAACTTATCCTCTGCAGCAGAGGTAACTCTGGGTCTTCCTTTCCTGTGACGGTCCTCATGAGAGCCAGTTTCGTCATAGCTCTTGATGGTTTTTACAACTGCACGCGAAGAAACTTTACATTTTCCGGATTGACCGCCCTTCATGTCTTAAAGTAATGAGGGACTGTGTCACTTGTGTTATTGACTGTACGTTTGTTTATGTGTAACTCTGTGTTGTTGTTTTTGACGCTCTGCTTTGCTTTATCCTGGATGGGTCGCAGTTGTAAATGAGAACTTGTTCTCAAGTGGCCTACCTGGTTAAATAAAGGTGAAATAAATAACAAATAAAAATAAACTGTCGTTTCTCTTTGCTTATTTGAGCTGTTCTTGACATAATATGGACCTGGTCTTTTCCCCAATAGGGTTATTGTCTGTATACTAGAGGTCGACCGATTAATTAGGGCCAATTTCATAACAATCGGTAATCAACATTTTTGGACGCCGATAAAAGCCGATTACATTGCAATCCACGAGGAGACTGCGTGGCAGGCTGACCACCTGTTGGCTGCAAGGAGCCAAGGTAAGTTGCTAGCCAGCATGAAACTTATCTTATTTTAAAAAAATCAATCTTAACATAATCACTAGTTAACTACACATGGTTGATGATATTACGATGTTAACTAGCTTGTCCTGCGTTGCATGTAATCAATGCGGTGCCTGTTAATTTATCATCAAATCACAGCCCACTTCAACTTCGCCAAACGGGGGATGATTTAACAAAAGCGCATTGCCGAAAAAAAGCACAATCTTTGCACAAATGTCCCTAATCATAAACATCAATGCCTTTCTTAAAATCAATACACAGAAGTATATATTTTTAAACCTGCATATTTAGTGAAAATAAATAAATATTTGGCTCGTTGCCAACTAATTTGCCAGAACTGTACATAGTTATGACATAACATTGAAGGTGGTGCAATGTAACAGCAATATTTAGACGTGGGGTTGCCACCCGTTCCATAAATAGGAAAGAATAAAATAATCACTGAAAGAATAAACGCGTTGTTTTTTGAAATTATAGTTTCCGGATTTGACCATATTAATGACCTAAGGCTCGTATTTCTGTGTTTATTATATTATAATTAAGTCTATGATTTGATATTTGATAGAGCAGTCTGACTGAGCGGTGGTTTGACAGCAGAAGGCTCGTAAGCATTCATTCAAGATTTACTGAGTTTGCCGGCAGCTCTTAGCAATGCTTGAAGCACAGCTCTGTTTATGACTTCAAGCCTATCAACTCCTGAGATTAGGCTGGCAATACTAAAGTGCCTATTAGAACATCCAATAGTCAAAGGTCTATGAAATACAAATGGTAGAGAGAGAAATAGTCGACATGTCATAATTCCTATAATAACTACAACCTAAAACTTCTTAACTGGGAACATTGAAGAACTGGGAATATTGAAGAACTGGGAATATTGAAGAACTGGGAATATTGAAGAACTGGGAATATTGAAGAACTGGGAATATTGAACCACCAGCTTTCTCATGTTCTGAGCAAGAAACTTAAACGTCAGCTTTTTTACATGGCACATATTGCACTTTTACTTTCTCCTCCAACACTTTGTTTTTGCATTATTTAAACCAAATTGAACATGTTTCATTATTTATTGGAGAATACATTGATTTTATTTATGTATTATATTAAGTAAAACTACATGTGTTCACTGTTCATTTAGTATTGTTGTAATTGTCATTATTACAAATAAATCGTCCGAAAATCGGTATCGGCTTTTTTGGGTCCTCCAATAATCGGTATCGGCGTTGAAAAATCACAATCGGTCGACTTCTACTGTGTACCCTACCTTGTCACAACACAACTGATTGGCTCAGAAGGAAAGACATTCCCCAAATTAACTTCTAACAAGACACACCTGTTAATTGAAATGCATTCCAGGTGACTACCTCATGACGTTGGTTGAGAGAATGCCAAGAGCTGTCATCAAGGCAAACGGTGGCTACTTTGAAGAATCTCAACATAAATAATATTTTGATTTGTTTAACAGTTTTTTGGTGACTGCATTATTCCATATGTGTTATTAAATCGTTTGAATGTCTTCACTATTATTCTACAATGTAGAAAATAGTTTTACAAAATTAAGAATGAGTAGGTGTGTCCAATCTTTTGACTGGTACTGTATGTATTCAAATAGGTCTGTTTTACAAATGCCTATTATAGCAAAAATGTAAATCATTGTTACCTTGAAACAGCCAAGCGTCCTGTATGGTACTGAATGTATTCAAATAGGTGTAAATCATTGTTACCTTGAAACAGCCGAGGGTCCTGTATGGTACTGATGTATTCAAATAGGTGTAAATCATTGTTACCTTGAAACAGCCAAACGTCCTGTATGGTACTGATGTATTCAAATAGGTGTAAATCATTGTTACCTTGAAACAGCCGAGGGTCCTGTATGGTGGCCACTCCTCTCCAGTGGACTGATGTTTTCCTCCTCTCCCCATCCCAGACCTGCAGGTGGACCACCAGGTCAGCAGGGGGGGGCTCTGCTCTGTCCATACAGATAACAGAGGAGGGGTTCCACACCTGGCTGCTGCTAGGACCTCTCTCCATACCGCCCTTTGGAGAGAGAGAGAGATATAGTTCAAACAGGTGTCACTATTGGGGAGGGAGGAGAGAGGGGGAGAGAGGAGGGGGAGGGAGAGGAGGAGAGGGAGAGGGGAGGTGGGAGGGGAGGGAGAGAGAGGGGAAGGAGAGAGGGAGTTAGGGAGGGGAGAGAGAGAGGGGAAGGAGAGAGGGAAGAGAGAGAGAGAGAGGAGGGGTTCAACCAGGCTGTCTCTCTTTACCGCCCCTTGGAGAGAGAGAGAGAGAGAGGGGGAGAGGAGAGAGAGAGGGAAGAGAGGAGAGAGAGCCACTTCCTCAGAGGGAGAGAGAGAGAGAGAAGAGAGAGGGAGGGGGAGAGGAGAGAGGGAGAACTGAGGGTAGTTTGGTTTCTGCCACTTCCTCAGTTGTCTAGCTGCACTCCCGGTAGTTTGGTTTCTGCCACTTCCTCAGTTGTCTAGCTGCACTCCCGGTAGTTTGGTTTCTGACACTTCCTCAGTTTGTACTGATACTTAATTGTATCCAATGCTATGTTGGCCTTTTCTTAGTGGAACAGACCAACATAACTTTGGTTTTCTTGGTATTTAAAACAAGTTTGTTCCGGCAAACCCACTCCCTGATATTCTCCAAATCTCCTTGTAAAGCTTGCCGTACCTGTTGAACTGATTGTCTTGCTGTATAAATTGTTGTATCATCTGCAAATATAGTAGCTTGAGTTTCAGATAAGGCATAAGGAAGGTCATTGGTATATATTTAATTACGAAATGGTCCAAGGCAACTGCCCTGCGGTATTCCACAGTTTAAAGCATGAGGGGAAGAAAATTAACCGTTGATACAGGTGGACTGTTTCCTGTCAGTTAGATATGACTGTACCCAATTCAATGCTACCTCCTTAAAACCATAATGCATTACATTTTTGTCAAAATTATCTCATGATCCACTAATTCAAATGCTGCAGTAAAATCTAAAAAGGATACGCCCACAAACCTGCCATTATCCGTAGCATTGAGCCACTGGTCGGTCATGTCGACCAATGCAGTGGTAGTGCAATGGTTTTTGTGATAAGCATGCTGATTGGCTGTAATAAGATCATTCTTTTCCATGTACTCCCATATTTGTCTACTCACAATTACCCTCCAATATCTTACTGAGTGAAGGGAGTAGATGAGTGAAGGGAGAGAGACGAGGGGAGGGAGAAAGAGAGAGGAGGGAGAGAGAGAGAGAGAGGAGGGAGAGAGAGAGAGGAGGGAGAGAGAGAGAGAGAGGAGGAGGGAGAGAGAGAGGAGGGGGAGAGAGAGGAGGGGAGGGAGAGAGAGACAGAGAGACAGAGAGGGGGAGAGAGGAGGGAGAGAGAGGAGGTGAGGGAGAGAGAGACAGAGAGACAGAGAGGGGGAGAGATGAGGGAGAGGGGTAGAGAGAGACAGAGAGGGGGGGTCAAGCAGGTAGCTTAACTAATGGGGAAGGAGATCGATAGGGAGAGAGAATTGGCATTGGAGAGAACAGAGGAGAGAGACAGACAGACAGACAGAGACCAGGTCAGGTTGGTGTTGTTTATTCTCCAGGTCTCTGTCTGTTGGTGTTGTTTATCCTCCAGGTCTCTCTCTGTCTGTTGGTGTTGTTTATCCTCCAGGTCTCTGTCTGTCTGTTGGTGTTGTTTATCCTCCAGGTCTCTGTCTGTCTGTTGGTGTTGTTTATCCTCCAGGTCTCTGTCTGTTGGTGTTGTTTATCCTCCAGGTCTCTGTCTGTTGGTGTTGTTTATCCTCCAGGTCTCTGTCTGTTGGTGTTGTTTATCCTCCAGGTCTCTGTCTGTTGGTGTTGTCTGTTGGTGTTGTTTATCCTCCAGGTCTTTGTCTGTTGGTGTTGTTTATCCTCCAGGTCTCTGTCTGTTGGTGTTGTTTATCCTCCAGGTCTCTGTCTGTTGGTGTTGTTTATCCTCCAGGTCTCTGTCTGTCTGTTGGTGTTTTTATCCTCCAGTTTATCTCAGGTCTCTGTCTGTTGGTGTTGTTTATCCTCCAGGTCTGTCTGTTGGTGTTGTTTATCCTCCAGGTCTCTGTCTGTTGGTGTTGTTTATCCTCCAGGTCTCTGTCTGTTGGTGTTGTTTATCCTCCAGGTCTCTGTCTGTCTGTTGGTGTTGTTTATCCTCCAGGTCTCTGTCTGTCTGTTGGTGTTGTTTATCCTCCAGGTCTCTGTCTGTTGGTGTTGTTTATCCTCCAGGTCTCTGTCTGTTGGTGTTGTTTATCCTCCAGGTCTCTGTCTGTTGGTGTTGTTTATCCTCCAGGTCTCTGTCTGTTGGTGTTGTTTATCCTCCAGGTCTCTGTCTGTTGGTGTTGTTTATCCTCCAGGTCTCTGTCTGTCTGTTGGTGTTGTTTATCCTCCAGGTCTCTGTCTGTCTGTTGGTGTTGTTTATCCTCCAGGTCTCTGTCTGTTGGTGTTGTTTATCCTCCAGGTCTCTGTCTGTTGGTGTTGTTTATCCTCCAGGTCTCTGTCTGTCTGTCTGTCCTGTCTGTCTGTTGGTGTTGTTTATCCTCCAGGTCTCTGTCTGGTGTTTGTTGTTTATCCTCCAGGTCTCTGTCTGTTGGTGTTGTTTATCCTCCAGGTCTCTGTCTGTTGGTGTTGTTTATCCTCCAGGTCTCTGTCTGTCTGTTGGTGTTGTTTATCCTCCAGGTCTCTCTGTCTGTTGGTGTTGTTTATCCTCCAGGTCTCTGTCTGTTGGTGTTGTTTATCCTCCAGGTCTCTGTCTGTTGGTGTTGTTTATCCTCCAGGTCTCTGTCTGTTGTGTTGTTTCTCTGTCTGTCTGTTGGTGTTGTTTATC
>NW_026290997.1:92500-115000 GCF_023373465.1 Oncorhynchus keta
AGAATGGGTGATGTAATAATAAACTGGTCAGTATCAGAATGGGTGATGTAATAATAAACTGGTCACGGTCAGTATCAGAATGGGTGATGTAATAATAAACTGGTCACGGTCAGTATCAGAATGGGTGATGTAATAATAAACTGGTCAGTATCAGAATGGGTGATGTAATAATAAACTGGTCAGTATCAGAATGGGTGATGTCAGAATGGGTGATAATAAACTGGTCACAGTCAGTATCAGAATGGGTGATGTAATAATAAACTGGTCAGTATCAGAATGGGTGATGTAATAATAAACTGGTCAGTCAGTATCAGAATGGGTGATGTAATAATAAACTGGTCACGGTCAGTATCAGAATGGGTGATGTAATAATAAACTGGTCACGGTCAGTATCAGAATGGGTGATGTAATAATAAACTGGTGTAATAATAAACTGGTCAGTATCAGAATGGGTGATGTAATAATAAACTGGTCACTGGTCAGTATCAGAATGGGTGATGTAATAATAAACTGGTCAGTATCAGAATGGGTGATGTAATAATAAACTGGTCACGGTCAGTATCAGAATGGGTGATGTAATAATAAACTGGTCAGTATCAGAATGGGTGATGTAATAATAAACTGGTGGTCAGTATCAGAATGGGTGATGTAATAATAAACTGGTCAGTATCAGAATGGGTGATGTAATAATAAACTGGTGGTCAGTATCAGAATGGGTGATGTAATAATAAACTGGTCACAGAATGGGTGATGTCAGTATCAGAATGGGTGATGTAATAATAAACTGGTCACGGTCAGTATCAGAATGGGTGATGTAATAATAAACTGGTCAGAATGGGTGATGTAATAATAAACTGGTCAGTATCAGAATGGGTGATGTAATAATAAACTGGTCACGGTCAGTATCAGAATGGGTGATGTAATAATAAACTGGTCACGGTCAGTATCAGAATGGGTGATGTAATAATAAACTGGTCAGTATCAGAATGGGTGATGTAATAATAAACTGGTCACAGTCAGTATCAGAATGGGTGATGTAATAATAAACTGGTCACGGTCAGTATCAGAATGGGTGATGTAATAATAAACTGGTCAGTATCAGAATGGGTGATGTAATAATAAACTGGTCAGTATCAGAATGGGTGATGTAATAATAAACTGGTCACGGTCAGTATCAGAATGGGTGATGTAATAATAAACTGGTCACGGTCAGTATCAGAATGGGTGATGTAATAATAAACTGGTCACGGTCAGTATCAGAATGGGTGATGTAATAATAAACTGGTCACGGTCAGTATCAGAATGGGTGATGTAATAATAAACTGGTCAGTATCAGAATGGGTGATGTAATAATAAACTGGTCAGGGTCAGTATCAGAATGGGTGATGTAATAATAAACTGGTCACGGTCAGTATCAGAATGGGTGATGTAATAATAAACTGGTCACGGTCAGTATCAGAATGGGTGATGTAATAATAAACTGGTCACAGTCAGTATCAGAATGGGTGATGTAATAATAAACTGGTGGTCAGAATGGGTGATGTAATAATAAACTGGTCAGTATCAGAATGGGTGATGTAATAATAAACTGGGTATCAGAATGGGTGATGTAATAATAAACTGGTCATCAGAATGGGGTCAGTATCAGAATGGGTGATGTAATAATAAACTGGTCACAGTCAGTATCAGAATGGGTGATGTAATAATAAACTGGTCACGGTCAGTATCAGAATGGGTGATGTAATAATAAACTGGTCACGGTCAGTATCAGAATGGGTGATGTAATAATAAACTGGTCACGGTCAGTATCAGAATGGGTGATGTAATAATAAACTGGTCACGGTCAGTATCAGAATGGGTGATGTAATAATAAACTGGTCACGGTCAGTATCAGAATGGGTGATGTAATAATAAACTGGTCACGGTCAGTATCAGAATGGGTGATGTAATAATAAACTGGTCACGGTCAGTATCAGAATGGGTGATGTAATAATAAACTGGTCAGTATCAGAATGGGTGATGTAATAATAAACTGGTCACAGTCAGTATCAGAATGGGTGATGTAATAATAAACTGGTCACAGTCAGTATCAGAATGGGTGATGTAATAATAAACTGGTCACGGTCAGTATCAGAATGGGTGATGTAATAATAAACTGGTCACGGTCAGTATCAGAATGGGTGATGTAATAATAAACTGTCAGTATCAGAATGGGTGATGTAATAATAAACTGGGTCAGTATCAGAATGGGTGATGTAATAATAAACTGGTCACAGTCAGTATCAGAATGGGTGATGTAATAATAAACTGGTCACGGTCAATCAGAATGGGTGATGTAATAATAAACTGGTCAGTATCAGAATGGGTGATGTAATAATAAACTGGTCAGTATCAGAATGGGTGATGTAATAATAAACTGGTCACGGTCAGTATCAGAATGGGTGATGTAATAATAAACTGGTCACGGTCAGTATCAGAATGGGTGATGTAATAATAAACTGGTCACAGTCAGTATCAGAATGGGTGATGTAATAATAAACTGGTCACAGTCAGTATCAGAATGGGTGATGTAATAATAAACTGGTCACAGTCAGTATCAGAATGGGTGATGTAATAATAAACTGGTCACAGTCAGTATCAGAATGGGTGATGTAATAATAAACTGGTCAGTATCAGAATGGGTGATGTAATAATAAACTGGTCACGGTCAGTATCAGAATGGGTGATGTAATAATAAACTGGTCAGTATCAGAATGGGTGATGTAATAATAAACTGGTCACGGTCAGTATCAGAATGGGTGATGTAATAATAAACTGGTCACGGTCAGTATCAGAATGGGTGATGTAATAATAAACTGGTCACAGTCAGTATCAGAATGGGTGATGTAATAATAAACTGGTCACGGTCAGTATCAGAATGGGTGATGTAATAATAAACTGGTCACGGTCAGTATCAGAATGGGTGATGTAATAATAAACTGGTCACGGTCAGTATCAGAATGGGTGATGTAATAATAAACTGGTGGTCAGTATCAGAATGGGTGATGTAATAATAAACTGGTCAGAATGGGTGATGTCAGTATCAGAATGGGTGATGTAATAATAAACTGGTCAGGGTCAGTATCAGAATGGGTGATGTAATAATAAACTGGTCACGGTCAGTATCAGAATGGGTGATGTAATAATAAACTGGGTCAGTATCAGAATGGGTGATGTAATAATAAACTGGTCACGGTCAGTATCAGAATGGGTGATGTAATAATAAATAAACTGGTCAGTATCAGAATGGGTGATGTAATAATAAACTGGTCACGGTCAGTATCAGAATGGGTGATGTAATAATAAACTGGTCACGGTCAGTATCAGAATGGGTGATGTAATAATAAACTGGTCAGTATCAGAATGGGTGATGTAATAATAAACTGGTCAGTATCAGAATGGGTGATGTAATAATAAACTGGTCACAGTCAGTATCAGAATGGGTGATGTAATAATAAACTGGTCACAGTCAGTATCAGAATGGGTGATGTAATAATAAACTGGTCAGTATCAGAATGGGTGATGTAATAATAAACTGGTCAGTATCAGAATGGGTGATGTAATAATAAACTGGTCACGGTCAGTATCAGAATGGGTGATGTAATAATAAACTGGTCTGGTCACGGTCAGTATCAGAATGGGTGATGTAATAATAAACTGGTCACGGTCAGTATCAGAATGGGTGATGTAATAATAAACTGGTCACGGTCAGTATCAGAATGGGTGATGTAATAATAAACTGGTCACAGTCAGTATCAGAATGGGTGATGTAATAATAAACTGGTCACAGTCAGTATCAGAATGGGTGATGTAATAATAAACTGGTCACTGGTCAGTATCAGAATGGGTGATGTAATAATAAACTGGTCACGGTCAGTATCAGAATGGGTGATGTAATAATAAACTGGTCACAGTCAGTATCAGAATGGGTGATGTAATAATAAAGTCAGTATCAGAATGGGTGATGTAATAATAAACTGGTCAGGGTCAGTATCAGAATGGGTGATGTAATAATAAACTGGTCACGGTCAGTATCAGAATGGGTGATGTAATAATAAACTGGTCAGTATCAGAATGGGTGATGTAATAATAAACTGGTCACGGTCAGTATCAGAATGGGTGATGTAATAATAAACTGGTCAGTATCAGAATGGGTGATGTAATAATAAACTGGTCACGGTCAGTATCAGAATGGGTGATGTAATAATAAACTGGTCACGGTCAGTATCAGAATGGGTGATGTAATAATAAACTGGTCAGTATCAGAATGGGTGATGTAATAATAAACTGGTCAGTATCAGAATGGGTGATGTAATAATAAACTGGTCAGGGTCAGTATCAGAATGGGTGATGTAATAATAAACTGGTCACGGTCAGTATCAGAATGGGTGATGTAATAATAAACTGGTCACGGTCAGTATCAGAATGGGTGATGTAATAATAAACTGGTCAGTATCAGAATGGGTGATGTAATAATAAACTGGTCAGTATCAGAATGGGTGATGTAATAATAAACTGGGTCAGTATCAGAATGGGTGATGTAATAAATCACGGTCAGTATCAGAAAGTAGTATCAAATGGGTGATGTAATAATAAACTGGGTCAGTATCAGAATGGGTGATGTAATAATAAACTGGTCACAGTCAGTACCAGAATGGGTGATGTAATAATAAACTGGTCAGTATCAGAATGGGTGATGTAATAATAAACTGGTCAGTATCAGAATGGGTGATGTAATAATAAACTGGTCACGGTCAGTATCAGAATGGGTGATGTAATAATAAACTGGTCAGTATCAGAATGGGTGATGTAATAATAAACTGGTCACGGTCAGTATCAGAATGGGTGATGTAATAATAAACTGGTCAGTATCAGAATGGGTGATGTAATAATAAACTGGTCACAGTCAGTACCAGAATGGGTGATGTAATAATAAACTGGTCAGTATCAGAATGGGTGATGTAATAATAAACTGGTCTCAGAATGGGTGATGTAATAATAAACTGGGTCAGTATCAGAATGGGTGATGTAATAATAAACTGGTCACGGTCAGTATCAGAATGGGTGATGTAATAATAAACTGGTGGTCAGTATCAGAATGGGTGATGTAATAATAAACTGGTCACAGTCAGTATCAGAATGGGTGATGTAATAATAAACTGGTCACGGTCAGTATCAGAATGGGTGATGTAATAATAAATGGGTGATGTGATGTAATAAACTGGTCAGTATCAGAATGGGTGATGTAATAATAAATCACGGTCAGAATGGGTGATGTAATAATAAACTGGTCAGTATCAGAATGGGTGATGTAATAATAAACTGGTCAGTATCAGAATGGGTGATGTAATAATAAACTGGTCACGGTCAGTATCAGAATGGGTGATGTAATAATAAACTGATGTAATAATAAACTGGTCAGTATCAGAATGGGTGATGTAATAATAAACTGGTCACGGTCAGTATCAGAATGGGTGATGTAATAATAAACTGGTCACAGTCAGTATCAGAATGGGTGATGTAATAATAAACTGGTCATCAGAATGGGTCAGTATCAGAATGGGTGATGTAATAATAAACTGGTCACGGTCAGTATCAGAATGGGTGATGTAATAATAAACTGGTCACTGGTCAGTATCAGAATGGGTGATGTAATAATAAACTGGTCACGGTCAGTATCAGAATGGGTGATGTAATAATAAACTGGTCACAGTCAGTATCAGAATGGGTGATGTAATAATAAACTGGTGGTCAGTATCAGAATGGGTGATGTAATAATAAACTGGTCACGGTCAGTATCAGAATGGGTGATGTAATAATAAACTGGTCAGTATCAGAATGGGTGATGTAATAATAAACTGGTCGGTCAGTATCAGAATGGGTGATGTAATAATAAACTGGTCACGGTCAGTATCAGAATGGGTGATGTAATAATAAACTGGTGGTCAGTATCAGAATGGGTGATGTAATAATAAACTCAGTATCAGAATCACGGTCAGTATCAGAATGGGTGATGTAATAATAAACTGGTCACAGTCAGTATCAGAATGGGTGATGTAATAATAAACTGGTCACTGGTCAGTATCAGAATGGGTGATGTAATAATAAACTGGTCAGTATCAGAATGGGTGATGTAATAATAAACTGGTCACGGTCAGTATCAGAATGGGTGATGTAATAATAAACTGGTCACAGTCAGTATCAGAATGGGTGATGTAATAATAAACTGGTCACGGTCAGTATCAGAATGGGTGATGTAATAATAAACTGGTCACAGTCAGTATCAGAATGGGTGATGTAATAATAAACTGGTCACGGTCAGTATCAGAATGGGTGATGTAATAATAAACTGGTCACGGTCAGTATCAGAATGGGTGATGTAATAATAAACTGGTCACGGTCAGTATCAGAATGGGTGATGTAATAATAAACTGGTCAGGGTCAGTATCAGAATGGGTGATGTAATAATAAACTGGTCAGTCAGTCAGAATGGGTGATGTAATAATAAACTGGTCAGTATCAGAATGGGTGATGTAATAATAAACTGGTCAGAATGGGTGATGTAATAATAAACTGGTCAGTATCAGAATGGGTGATGTAATAATAAACTGGTCAGTATCAGAATGGGTGATGTAATAATAAACTGGTCACGGTCAGTATCAGAATGGGTGATGTAATAATAAACTGGTCAGTATCAGAATGGGTGATGTAATAATAAACTGGTCACAGTCAGTACCAGAATGGGTGATGTAATAATAAACTGGTCAGTATCAGAATGGGTGATGTAATAATAAACTGGTCAGTATCAGAATGGGTGATGTAATAATAAACTGGTCACAGTCAGTATCAGAATGGGTGATGTAATAATAAACTGGTCACGGTCAGTATCAGAATGGGTGATGTAATAATAAACTGGTCAGGGTCAGTATCAGAATGGGTGATGTAATAATAAACTGGTCACAGTCAGTATCAGAATGGGTGATGTAATAATAAACTGGTCACGGTCAGTATCAGTGGTGATGTAATAATAAACTGGTCATGGGTCAGTATCAGAATGGGTGATGTAATAATAAACTGGTCACGGTCAGTATCAGAATGGGTGATGTAATAATAAACTGGTCAGTATCAGAATGGGTGATGTAATAATAAATCAGTAAGAATGGGTGATGTAATAATAAACTGGTCACAGTCAGTATCAGAATGGGTGATGTAATAATAAACTGGTCAGTATCAGAATGGGTGATGTAATAATAAACTGGTCAGTATCAGAATGGGTGATGTAATAATAAACTGGTCTTGAATAAATCTAAAACTAAAAGCATTGTATTTGGTTCTAAACATTCTCTAAGACCTTAACTGACGTGGTGCATGGAGGATGTGAGCACTGAGGAAGCTGAACTCCAAGGTATAACATTGGATGGTCAATTATCATGGTCAAGTCATATTGACTGAGTTGTTGTGAAGTTATCATGGTCAGGTCATATTGACTAAGTTGTTGTTTAGATGAGGTGTAGTTATCATGGTCAGGTCATATTGACTAAGTTGTTGTTTAGATGAGGTGTAGTTATCATGGTCAGGTCATATTGACTAAGTTGTTGTTTAGATGAGGTGTAGTTATCATGGTCAGGTCATATTGACTAAGTTGTTGTTTAGATGAGGTGTAGTTATCATGGTCTCGTCATATTGACTAAGTTGTGAAAATGGGGATGGATATTGTCTGTTTTAAAAATATGTTCTGTGTTTCTGACACAAAGATCAACTGTACTAGTTGTTCAGACTCTGGTCTTGTCCCATCTTGATGACTGTCTGGTAATATGGTCAGGTGCAGAAAAGAAAGACCTAGCAAAGCTGTCTCAAAACAAAACAGCACGTCTTGCCCTTTAACTACACACATATAACTAACATCAACAACATGGATGATAGTCTTTATGGTTGAGGGTTGACCAGAGATGTACTGCTTCTCTTTTAGTTATGATAAATATTACTGTGGCGAAAATTCCAAATAGTCTGCATAATCAAATCACATTCAGCTCACACACCCATACATACCTCACAAGACATGCCACCAGGGGTCTCTTCAGACACCCTATACATACCTCACAAGACATGCCACCAGGGGTCTCTTCAGACACCCATACATACCCCACAAGACATGCCACCAGGGGTCTCTTCAGACACCCATACATACCCCACTAGACATGCCACCAGGGGTCTCTTCACACACCCATACATATCCCACTAGACATGCCACCAGGGGTCTCTTCACACACCCATACATACCCCACAAGACATGCCATACCCCACAAGACAGGGTTCTCTTCACACACCCATACATACCCCACTAGACATGCCACCAGGGTCTCTTCACACGTCTTGCCCTTTAACTACACCCATACATACCCCACAAGACATGCCACCAGGGGTCTCTTCACACACCCATACATACCCCACAAGACATGCCATCAGGGTTCTCTTCACACACCCATACATACCCCACAAGACATGCCATCAGGGTTCTCTTCACACACCCATACATACCCCACAAGACATGCCACCAGGGTCTCTTCACACACCCATACATACCCCACAAGACATGCCACCAGGGGTCTCTTCAGACACCCATACATACCCCACAAGACATGCCACCAGAGGTCTCTTCATACCCACAAGACATACCAGGGGTCTCTTCAGACACCCATACATACCCCACAAGACATGCCACCAGGGGTCTCTTCACACACCCATACATACCCCACAAGACATGCCACCAGGGTCTCTTCACACACCCATACATACCCCACACATGCCACCAGGGTCTCTTCACACACCCATACATACCCCACAAGACATGCCATCAGGGTCTCTTCACACACCCATACATACCCACAAGACATGCCACCAGGGGTCTCTTCACACACCCATACATACCCCACAATACATGCCACCAGGGTCTCTTCAGACCCCATACATACCCCACATACACCCCACTAGACATGCCACCAGGGGTCTCTTCACACACCCATACATACCCCACAAGACATGCCACCAGGGGTCTCTTCAGACACCCATACATACCCCACAAGACATGCCACCAGGGGTCTCTTCAGACACCCATACATACCCCACTAGACATGCCACCAGGGGTCTCTTCACACACCCATACATACCCCACAAGACATGCCACCAGTGGGCTCTTCCCAAGTCCAAAACGGGAATGGTGAGGGGACACACACACAGACATTTTTTTTTTGTATTGTATATTGTTGTATTTTAATTTTGTGGGACTGTCCATGTCTATCAGTGTATCAGTGTTGTGTCACTTGTCATATTTTTTTGTGGACCCCATGAAGAGTAGCTGATGCTTCTGCAGAAGCTAATGGGGGTCCAAATGAACAAATAGAGACACCCTTTGGTCTGTGTGTCCTAGACGAGGGTCTAGTCAAGAGTATTGAGATACACCCTTTGTCTGCGTGTCCTAGACGAGGGTCTAGTCAAGAGTATTGAGATACACCCTTTGTCTGTGTGTCCTAGACGAGGGTCTAGTCAAGAGTATTGAGATACACCCTTTGTCTGCGTGTCCTAGACGAGGGTCTAGTCAAGAGTATTGAGATACACCCTTTGTCTGTGTGTCCTAGACGAGGGTCTAGTCAAGAGTATTGAGATACACCCTTTGTCTGTGTGTCCTAGACGAGGGTCTAGTCAAGACTATTGAGATACACCCTTTGTCTGCGTGTCCTAGACGAGAGTCTAGTCAAGAGTATTGAGATACACTCTTTGTCTGTGTGTCCTAGACGAGGGTCTAGTCAAGAGTATTGAGTTACACCCTTTGTCTGTGTGTCCTAGATGAGAGTCTAGTCAAGAGTATTGAGATACACCCTTTGTCTGTATGTCCTAGACGAGGGTCTAGTCAAGACTATTGAGATACACCCTTTGTCTGCGTGTCCTAGACGAGGGTCTAGTCAAGAGTATTGAGATACACCTTTGTCTGTGTGTCCTAGACGAGGGTCTAGTCAAGAGTATTGAGATACACCCTTTGTCTGCGTGTCCTAGACGAGGGTCTAGTCAAGAGTATTGAGATACACCCTTTGTCTGCGTGTCCTAGACGAGGGTCTAGTCAAGAGTATTGAGATACACCCTTTGTCTGCGTGTCCTAGACGAGGTCTAGTCAAGAGTATTGAGATACACCCTTTGTCTGCGTGTCCTAGACGAGAGTCTAGTCAAGAGTATTGAGATACACCCTTTGTCTGTGTGTCCTAGACGAGGGTCTAGTAAAGAGTATTGAGATACACCCTTTGTCTGTGTGTCCTAGACGAGGGTCTAGTCAAGAGTATTGAGATACACCCTTTGTCTGCGTGTCCTCGACGAGGGTCTAGTCAAGAGTATTGAGATACACCCTTTGTCTGCGTGTCCTAGACGAGGGTCTAGTCAAGAGTATTGAGATACACCCTTTGTCTGCGTGTCCTAGACGAGGGTCTAGTCAAGAGTATTGAGATACACCCTTTGTCTGCGTGTCCTAGACGAGGGTCTAGTCAAGAGTATTGAGATACACCCTTTGTCTGTGTGTCCTAGACGAGGGTCTAGTCAAGAGTATTGAGATACACCCTTTGTCTGTGTGTCCTAGACGAGGGTTCTAGTCAAGAGTATTGAGATACACCCTTTGGTCTGTGTGTCCTAGACGAGGGTCTAGTCAAGAGTATTGAGATATACCCTTTGTCTGTGTGTCCTAGACGAGGGTTCTAGTCAAGAGTATTGAGATACACCCTTTGTCTGTGTGTCCTAGACGAGGGTCTAGTCAAGAGTATTGAGATACACCCTTTGTCTGTGTCCTAGACGAGGGTCTAGTCAAGAGTATTGAGATACACCCTTTGTCTGTGTGTCCTAGACGAGGGTCTAGTCAAGAGTATTGAGATACACCCTTTGTCTGTGTGTCCTAGACGAGGGTCTAGTCAAGAGTATTGAGATACACCCTTTGTCTGTGTGTCCTAGACGAGGGTCTAGTCAAGAGTATTGAGATACACCCTTTGTCTGTGTGTCCTAGACGAGGGTCTAGTCAAGAGTATTGAGATACACCCTTTGTCTGTGTGTCCTAGACGAGTGTCTAGTCAAGAGTATTGAGATACACCCTTTGTCTGTGTGTCCTAGACGAGGGTCTAGTCAAGAGTATTGAGATACACCCTTTGTCTGTGTGTCCTAGACGAGGGTCTAGTCAAGAGTATTGAGATACACCCTTTGTCTGTGTGTCCTAGACGAGGGTCTAGTCAAGAGTATTGAGATACACCCTTTGTCTGTGTGTCCTAGACGAGGGTCTAGTCAAGAGTATTGAGATACACCCTTTGTCTGTGTGTCCTAGACGAGGGTCTAGTCAAGAGTATTGAGATACACCCTTTGTCTGTGTGTCCTAGACGAGGGTCTAGTCAAGAGTATTGAGATACACCCTTTGTCTGTGTGTCCTAGACGAGGGTCTAGTCAAGAGTATTGAGATACACCCTTTGTCTGTGTGTCCTAGACGAGGGTCTAGTCAAGAGTATTGAGATACACCCTTTGTCTGTGTGTCCTGGTCTCGGGGTCCTTTGTTGCAGCTGCCATGGCCGATTGAAGCGTCTGTACGGGCCTGACTGAAACAGGCTTACCTCCTCTCACACAAAGAGCCATTTAAACGCTGAAAGGACGAGTGCAGTCTTCATTATATATACCTCCCGGAGAAAGAGAGAGGAACCTCCGGGGGGCGAGGAGGAGAACACATTGGACCGCGTCCCAGATGACACCCTATTCCCAATACACCGAGTCGACAAATAATTAGGAACGCCGGCTCTTTCCATGACATACGTCCCAATACACCGAGTCGACAAATAATTAGGAACACCGGCTCTTTCCATGACATACGTCCCAATACACGGAGTCGACAAATAATTAGGAACGCCGGCTCTTTCCATGACATACGTCCCAATACACCGAGTCGACAAATAATTAGGAACACCGGCTCTTTCCATGACATACGTCCCAATACACCGAGTCGACAAATAATTAGGAACACCGGCTCTTTCCATGACATACGTCCCAATACACCGAGTCGACAAATAATTAGGAACACCGGCTCTTTCCATGACATACGTCCCAATACACAGAGTCGACAAATAATTAGGAACACCTGCTCTTTCCATGACATAACGACTGACCAGGTGAAAGCTATGATCTCTTATTGATGTCGCCTGTTAAATCCACTTCAGTCAGTGTAGATGAAGGGGGAGGAGACGAGTTAAAGAAGTTGTTTTTTTAAAGACGAGACATGGATTGTGCGTGTGTGGGAAGGAACGGGAAGGACAAAAGATTTAAGTGCCTTTGAACGGGGTACCGGTTTGAGTGTGTCAAGAACTGCCACGCTGCTGGGTTATTCACGCTCAAGAATGTATCAAGAACGGTCCACCACCCGAAGGACATACAGCCAACTTGACGCAACTGTAGGAAGCATTGGAGTCAACATGGGCCAGCATCCCTGCAGAAACGCTTTCGACACCTTGTCGAGTCCACGCTCCGACGACTTGAGGCTGTTCTGAAGACAAAGGGGGTTGTGCAACCCAATATTAGGAAGTTGTTCCTAATGTTTTGTACACTCAGTGTGTAGCGCACAATTTCTTACCAGAGCCAATAGGGTAGTAGTGCACTACGTAGGGAATAAGGCACCATTTGGGATGCAGGCATGGAGGATGGCTGTTTGGAGAGGGTTGGTTCGTAGCTAAACAGCCATGGAGGATGGCTGTTTGGAGAGGGTTGGGTCGTAGCTAAACAGCCATGGAGGACGGCTGTTTTGGAGAGGGTTGGTTCATAGCTAAACAGCCATGGAGGACGGCTGTTTGGAGAGGGTTTAGCTAAACAGCCATGGAGGACGGCTGTTTGGAGAGGGTTGGTTCGTAGCTAAACAGCCATGGAGGACGGCTGTTTGGAGAGGGTTGGGTCGTAGCTAAACAGCCATGGAGGACGGCTGTTTGGAGAGGGTTGGTTCGTAGCTAAACAGCCATGGAGGACGGCTGTTTGGAGAGGGTTGGTTCGTAGCTAAACAGCCATGGGGGACGGCTGTTTGGAGAGGGTTGGGTCGTAGCTAAACAGCCATGGAGGACGGCTGTTTGGAGAGGGTTGGTTGGTTAGCTAAACAGCCATGGGGGACGGCTGTTTGGAGAGGGTTGGGTCGTAGCTAAACAGCCATGGAGGACGGCTGTTTGGAGAGGGTTGGGTCGTAGCTAAACAGCCATGGAGGACGGCTGTTTGGAGAGGGTTGGGTCGTAGCTAAACAGCCATGGGGGACGGCTGTTTGTAGAGGGTTGGGTCGTAGCTAAACAGCCCACAATATGTGTTAAGAGTCACGAAGCATCAAACTAAGGAGACGAGCACGACTTGTTGGTTTATTGTGTGTTGAGATAGTAGAATAGTAGCTATCATCCGTATTCTGTGGGTTCTACAGCACACAGACAATCCTACCAGCTAACGACAGAAAGGCTGAGATCTGTCTCTCTCTTCTCAGAGCTCCACACAGGCTCATTACCGAGTAATAACCAGAAAAAGAAGGGAAAAAAACTGGAAAGAGAAAAAAAAGCATAGAAACCTTAACGTCTGAGAGGTGTTTAAACCCATTCATTCATCCCCTGTTCTTTTTCAGCCCGGCTTGGGCCCATAAAGAGGACTGTCAGCGTGTCTGCCATGGCTTCCTACTGATGTGTATTGAGACAGTGTGAATATAGAGAGACCAAAATGGCCTCCTCCTCCTCCTCCTGCAAGGCTGGATTAGCTACACTGGATTAAAAGATTTACCTCCTGCTGCTTATTCAAATATTGTTTCACGTATTGTCATCAACAGTCTTGGAGACTCTACCTACTGCCCAGTCGAGAGAGAGAGAGAGAAAAAGAACCCTACATTAAACCTAGTTTAGAAATCGGAAATGTTTCCTCTCTATAACAGTCTAACAAAGGAGTTCTATTTGATTGGGGAATGAGAATGTGGAATCGGAACGTTGTGGGTTGGTAAAACAATGGAGGAGAGTTCTGAGGCATTCCGCAGCCAAGGAAGAGAGGATGGGGTGGAAGGAGATGGAGGGTAGAGATGATTGGATGGAAGGATGGGATGAAAGGGGATGGAGGGTAGAGATGGAGCAGGATGGAGCAGGATGGGATGAAAGGGGATGGAGGGTAGAGATGGAGCAGGATGGAGCAGGATGGGGTGGAAGGAGATGGAGGGTAGAGATGGAGCAGGATGGAGCAGGATGGGGTGGAAGGAGATGGAGGGTAGAGATGGAGCAGGCTGGAGCAGGATGGAGCAGGATGGGGTGGAAGGAGATGGAGGGTAGAGATGGAGCAGGATGGAGAAGGATGGGGTGGAAGGAGATGGAGGGTAGAGATGGAGCAGGATGGAGCAGGATGGGGTGGAAGGAGATGGAGGGTAGAGATGGAGCAGGCTGGAGCAGGATGGAGCAGGATGGGGTGGAAGGAGATGGAGGGTAGAGATGGAGCAGGATGGAGAAGGATGGGGTGGAAGGAGATGGAGGGTAGAGATGGAGGGTAGAGATGGAGGGTAGAGATGGAGGGTAGAGATGGAGGGTAGAGATGGAGCAGGATGGAGCAGGATGGGGTGGAAGGAGATGGAGGGTAGAGATGGAGGGTAGAGATGGAGAGTAGAGATGGAGGGTAGAGATGGAGGGTAGAGATGGAGGGTAGAGATGGAGGGTAGAGATGGAGGGTAGAGATGGAGGGTAGAGATGGAGGGTGGAAGGAGATGGAGGGTAGAGATGGAGGGTAGAGATGGAGGGTAGAGATGGAGGGTAGAGATGGAGGGTAGAGATGGAGGGTAGAGATGGAGGGTAGAGATGGAGGGTAGAGATGGAGCAGGATGGAGCAGGATGGAGAGAAGAACCCCAGCAAGGCGAAGATGTAAATAAATGCGTCAGGAAAGCGTGTGGTGATCTTCGCTACGAGGTCTTTTTCCTGGAGACTCTCCTGGCAGTCAAACCAATTGATGTGGTTCCTTTGATGTGGATAAAGGGCCTCTGGAGACAGAAGGACCAGGATGAAAGGAGCGCAAGGAACAGAAGAAAACTGTTTTTAGATTAGAAGACGAACACGACAACAAAACGGGTCGGACGCCGCCGCCGCGGCGGGGGAGATGTTACGGCACAACGGGCTTCGTTGTTTTGGAGGTTCCGTTGGCGTACGGACGGAGGGAGGGCGGTGGCAGCGACACAGTAAACGGGGATTCTTACCGTGGCGATGATGGTGGCGGTCGTGTCGCGGTGTCAGGCCGATCGTCGTCCCGTTGTAACGGACAACGGTTCTGGTACTCCGCAGGACGATCTGTTAATCTGGACTCCCGTTGGCGTCCCGCAGTGGAATCTGTCGCCATCTTTGTGTCGTTGTCTTGGTTATCAGCCCTTCTCTCTCTCTCTCTCTCTCTCTCTCTCCTCCTCTCTTTCTCATCCCCTCCCTCCCTCCCACCCCTCCCCCTCTCTTGTTTCCGTGTTGTGATGTCATCACGCTGCAGCGATATGGAGGAGCAACGAAGGCCTTCTCCGTTCTGCAGGGGGCCCCGCCACCAACACACACACCAGACAGACCCTCAGTAGAAAGGACGTCAGACTGACAGAAGACCCCCTGCTGGGCCCTGTGTTTGATGTTGTATTTAACAGCTTCATTCATATCTCTCGCCCCCTCTCTCCTCTTTCACCCCCCCCCCCCTCTCTCTCTCTCTCTCTCTCTCTCTCTTTCACCCCCCTCTCTCTCTCTCTCTCTCTCTAATCGCCCCATCTCTCTCTCTCTCTCTCTCTCGCCCCCTCTCTAAATTCACCCCCTCTCTCTCTCTCTCTCTCTCTCTCGCCCACCTCTCTCTCTCTCTCTCTCTCTCTCTTTCGCCCCCTCTCTCTCTCTCTCTCTTTCTCTCACCCCTCTCTCTCTTCACCCCCTCTCTACCAACTGAGCCCTCTCTCTCTCTCTCTCTCCCCCTTCTCTCTCTCTCTCTCTCGCTCTCTTTCTCTTTCCCCCTTTCTCTCTCTCTCCCCCCTCTCTCTCTCTCTCTCTCTCTCTCTCTCTCTCTCTCTCTCTCTCTCTCTCTCTCTCTCTCTCTCCCCCTCTCTCTCTCTCTCTATGTTCAATACCTTCTCAAATCCTGTTAATGCTGCAAGGGGCAGTGTGTGTGTGTGTGTGTGTGTGTGTGTGTGTGTGTGTGTGTGTGTGTGTGTGTGTGTGTGTGTGTGTGTGTGTGTGTGTGTGTGTGTGTGTGTGTGTGTGTGTGTGTGTGTGTGTGTGTGTGTGTGTGTGTGTGTGTGTGTGTGTGTGTGTGTGTGTGTGTGTGTGTGTGTGTGTGTGTGTGTGTGTGTGTGTGTTGGAGAGCCCTTCTGTCTAGATCATCAACCGTGGCAGCTGCTTCTCTTTGAAGTCTTCATATATAATCACTATTCATGTTCCTCCTTTCAACATTTTGTTTATCCCTTTTGAGTTGTGTTGACATGCTATCTGTGTGTGTGTGTGTGTGTGTGTGTGTGTGTGTGTGTGTGTGTGTGTGTGTGTGTGTTTAATCTATATAGTTTAATGTGCTGCTTTAGCGAGGGTAACTTGGAAAGGGGAAAGCAGAAGATGACGCCGCAGAAAGCAGCCATATTGGAAATGTGAATCTGGTCCATTCACTGGAAGCAGACATGATGGGTCATATCTCAATACTCTGAAGCAGACATGATGGGTCATATCTCAATACTCTGAAGCAGACATGATGGGTCATATCTCAATACTCTGAAGCAGACATGATGGGTCATATCTCAATACTCTGACTCAGACATGATGGGTCATATCTCAATACTCTGAAGCAGACATGATGGGTCATATCTCAATACTCTGAATCAGACATGATGGGTCATATCTCAATACTCTGACTCAGACATGATGGGTCATATCTCAATACTCTGACTCAGACATGATGGGTCATATCTCAATACTCTGAAGCAGACATGATGGGTCATATCTCAATACTCTGACTCAGACATGATGGGTCATATCTCAATACTCTGAGGCAGACATGATGGGTCATATCTCAATACTCTGAAGCAGACATGATGGGTCATATCTCAATACTCTGACTCAGACATGATGGGTCATATCTCAATACTCTGAAGCAGACATGATGGGTCATATCTCAATACTCTGAAGCAGACATGATGGGTCATATCTCAATACTCTGAATCAGACATGATGGGTCATATCTCAATACTCTGACTCAGACATGATGGGTCATATCTCAATACTCTGAAGCAGACATGATGGGTCATATCTCAATACTCTGAAGCAGACATGATGGGTCATATCTCAATACTCTGACTCAGACATGATGGGTCATATCTCAATACTCTGACTCAGACATGATGGGTCATATCTCAATACTCTGAATCAGACATGATGGGTCATATCTCAATACTCTGACTCAGACATGATGGGTCATATCTCAATACTCTGAGGCAGACATGATGGGTCATATCTCAATACTCTGAAGCAGACATGATGGGTCATATCTCAATACTCTGAAGCAGACATGATGGGTCATATCTCAATACTCTGACTCAGACATGATGGGTCATATCTCAATACTCTGACTCAGACATGATGGGTCATATCTCAATACTCTGAAGCAGACATGATGGGTCATATCTCAATACTCTGACTCAGACATGATGGGTCATATCTCAATACTCTGACTCAGACATGATGGGTCATATCTCAATACTCTGACTCAGACATGATGGGTCATATCTCAATACTCTGACTCAGACATGATGGGTCATATCTCAATACTCTGACTCAGACATGATGGGTCATATCTCAATACTCTGAATCAGACATGATGGGTCATATCTCAATACTCTGACTCAGACATGATGGGTCATATCTCAATACTCTGAATCAGACATGATGGGTCATATCTCAATACTCTGACTCAGACATGATGGGTCATATCTCAATACTCTGAATCAGACATGATGGGTCATATCTCAATACTCTGAGGCAGACATGATGGGTCATATCTCAATACTCTGAGGCAGACATGATGGGTCATATCTCAATACTCTGAGGCAGACATGATGGGTCATATCTCAATACTCTGACTCAGACATGATGGGTCATATCTCAATACTCTGAATCAGACATGATGGGTCATATCTCAATACTCTGAAGCAGACATGATGGGTCATATCTCAATACTCTGAGGCAGACATGATGGGTCATATCTCAATACTCTGAATCAGACATGATGGGTCATATCTCAATACTCTGAAGACATGATGGGCAGACATGATGGGTCATATCTCAATACTCTGAAGCAGACATGATGGGTCATATCTCAATACTCTGACTCAGACATGATGGGTCATATCTCAATACTCTGGAATAAGACATGATGGGTCATATCTCAATACTCTGAATCAGACATGATGGGTCATATCTCAATACTCTGAATCAGACATGATGGGTCATATCTCAATACTCTGACTCAGACATGATGGGTCATATCTCAATACTCTGAGGCAGACATGATGGGTCATATCTCAATACTCTGACTCAGACATGATGGGTCATATCTCAATACTCTGAGGCAGACATGATGGGTCATATCTCAATACTCTGACGCAGACATGATGGGTCATATCTCAATACTCTGAATCAGACATGATGGGTCATATCTCAATACTCTGACTCAGACATGATGGGTCATATCTCAATACTCTCTCAGACATGATGGGTCATATCTCATATACTCTGGGTCATATCTCAATACTCAGACATGATGGGTCATATCTCAATACTCTGACTCAGACATGATGGGTCATATCTCAATACTCTGACTCAGACATGATGGGTCATATCTCAATACTCTGACTCAGACATGATGGGTCATATCTCAATACTCTGACTCAGACATGATGGGTCATATCTCAATACTCTGACTCAGACATGATGGGTCATATCTCAATACTCTGACTCAGACATGATGGGTCATATCTCAATACTCTGAAGCAGACATGATGGGTCATATCTCAATACTCTGAGGCAGACATGATGGGTCATATCTCAATACTCTGAATCAGACATGATGGGTCATATCTCAATACTCTGAATCAGACATGATGGGTCATATCTCAATACTCTGACTCAGACATGATGGGTCATATCTCAATACTCTGAATCAGACATGATGGGTCATATCTCAATACTCTGAGGCAGACATGATGGGTCATATCTCAATACTCTGACTCAGACATGATGGGTCATATCTCAATACTCTGACTCAGACATGATGGGTCATATCTCAATACTCTGACTCAGACATGATGGGTCATATCTCAATACTCTGACTCAGACATGATGGGTCATATCTCAATACTCTGACTCAGACATGATGGGTCATATCTCAATACTCTGAAGCAGACATGATGGGTCATATCTCAATACTCTGAAGCAGACATGATGGGTCATATCTCAATACTCTGACTCAGACATGATGGGTCATATCTCAATACTCTGACTCAGACATGATGGGTCATATCTCAATACTCTGACTCAGACATGATGGGTCATATCTCAATACTCTGACTCAGACATGATGGGTCATATCTCAATACTCTGAATCAGACATGATGGGTCATATCTCAATACTCTGAAGCAGACATGAGTCATATCTCAATACATGATGGGTCATATCTCAATACTCTGAGGCAGACATGATGGGTCATATCTCAATACTCTGAACTCAGACATGATGGGTCATATCTCAGACATGATGGGTCATATCTCAATACTCTGAGGCAGACATGATGGGTCATATCTCAATACTCTGAATCAGACATGATGGGTCATATCTCAATACTCTGAGTCAGACATGATGGGTCATATCTCAATACTCTGACTCAGACATGATGGGTCATATCTCAATACTCTGAATCAGACATGATGGGTCATATCTCAATACTCTGAAGCAGACATGATGGGTCATATCTCAATACTCTGAATCAGACATGATGGGTCATATCTCAATACTCTGAGGCAGACATGATGGGTCATATCTCAATACTCTGAATCAGCTTCCTCCCCTCTTCTACTTCTTCCCGTCTCTTTCTTTCACTCTCCACAGTTCACACCACAACAAGACTAGCCCTCCTCAATCTCTCCTCCCTTCCTCTGCCCTCTTCCTCTCTCCTTTCCTCTCCTCTCCTCTCCTCTCCTCTCCTCTCCTCTCCTCTCCTCTCTCCTCTCCTCTCCTCTCTCCTCCTCTGCCCTCTTCCCCTCCCCTCCTCCTCCCCTCTCCCCTCCCTCTCCCTCTCCCCTCCTCTAGCCTCTCCCCCCTCTCCCCTCCTCCCCTCCTCCCCTCCTCCCCTCCTCTGGCCCTCTCCCTCTCTCCTCTCCCCTCTCCCTCCTCTCCTCTCCTCCCCCTCTCCCTCTCTCCCTCTCCTCTCCTCTCCCTCCTCCCTCTCCTCTCCTCTCCCTCCTCCCTCTCCTCTCTACTCCCCTCCTCCCCTCTCCTCTCCTCTGTCTCCCTCTCCTCTCCTCTCCTCCTCCCCTCTCTCCCTCCCTATCTCCTCTCCCCTCTTCTCCCCTCCCCTTCCTTCCTCTCCTCTCATCTCCTCCCTCTCCCCCTCCTCTCCTCTCCTCTCCTCTCATCTCCTCTCCTCTCCTCTCCCTCCTCCTCAGACATGACCATTTTAATTTGTCTGCTGCTTTAGAGCCCACCTGTCCTCCAGAGTCCAGTTGGTCATGTGACCTCTGTAGTGATACGGTAATCAGCCATGTAGAACGACCGACAGCAGAACAACAAAGAACTAGAACACTGCTGTGAAGGTCATATAGTCCAGACCAGAGTCCCTCTCTCCCTCTTCCTCAATCTGTCAGTCTCCCCATTTCCTCCTCTTCTCTCGAGTTGTCTCTTTAATTCATACTGCACTCTCTCTCTCTCTCTCTCTCTCTCTCTCTCTCTCTCTCTCTCTCTCTCTCTCTCTCTCTCTCTCTCTCTCTCTCTCTCTCTCTCCTCTAACAGTAATTCCCTATGGTCCCTGGTCTGAAGTAACACCCTGACTGATTCTCCTAACAGTGAGTAACATTGACTGTCTGAAGTTAAAACTCATTTCTCATCACATCATTATAAAAACACATCTTCCCATTTCCATTCCCTTCCTGGTTCGTAATCTCCTCCAAACACATCTCAAACTACTCCACATTTAGGGCCCAAATGGCACCCTATTCCCTATGGTCCCTGGTCTGAAGTAGTGCACCCTATTCCCTATGGACCCTGGTCTGAAGTAGTGCACCCTATTCCCTATGGACCCTGGTCTGAAGTAGTGCACCCTATTCCCTATTGGCCCTGGTCTGAAGTAGTGCACCCTATTCCCTATGGACCCTGGTCTGAAGTAGTGCACCCTATTCCCTATGGACCCTGGTCTGAAGTAGTGCACCCTATTCCCTATGGTCCCTGGTCTGAAGTAGTGCACCCTATTCCCTATGGACCCTGGTCTGAAGTAGTGCACCCTATTCCCTATGGTCCCTGGTCTGAAGTAGTGCACCCTATTCCCTATGGTCCCTGGTCTGAAGTAGTGCACCCTATTCCCTATGGACCCTGGTCTGAAGTAGTGCACCCTATTCCCTATGGACCCTGGTCTGAAGTAGTGCACCCTATTCCCTATGGACCCTGGTCTGAAGTAGTGCACCCTATTCCCTATGGTCCCTGGTCTGAAGTAGTGCACCTATTCCCTATGGTCCCTGGTCTGAAGTAGTGCACCCTATTCCCTATGGTCCCTGGTCTGAAGTAGTGCACCCTATTCCCTATGGTCCCTGGTCTGAAGTAGTGCACCCTATTCCCTATGGTCCCTGGTCTGAAGTAGTGCACCCTATTCCCTATGGTCCCTGGTCTGAAGTAGTGCACCCTATTCCCTATGGACCCTGGTCTGAAGTAGTGCACCCTATTCCCTATGGTCCCTGGTCTGAAGTAGTGCACCCTATTCCCTATGGTCCCTGGTCTGAAGTAGTGCACCCTATTCCTGGTCTATGGACCCTGGTCTGAAGTAGTGCACCCTATTCCCTATGGTCCCTGGTCTGAAGTAGTGCACCCTATTCCCTATGGTCCCTGGTCTGAAGTAGTGCACCCTATTCCCTATGGTCCCTGGTCTGAAGTAGTGCACCCTATTCCCTATGGTCCCTGGTCTGAAGTAGTGCACCCTATTCCCTATGGTCCCTGGTCTGAAGTAGTGCACCCTATTCCCTAGTAGGTCCCTGGTCTGAAGTAGTGCACCCTATTCCCTATGGTCCCTGGTCTGAAGTAGTGCACCCTATTCCCTATGGTCCCTGGTCTGAAGTAGTGCACCCTATTCCCTATGGTCCCTGGTCTGAAGTAGTGCACCCTGGTCTGAAGTAGTGCACCCTATGGTCCCTGGTCTGAAGTAGTGCACCCTA
>NW_026290997.1:120000-130000 GCF_023373465.1 Oncorhynchus keta
TAACAGGTGTAGGTCAGGATAGACTAACAGGTGTAGGTCAGGATAGACTAACAGGTGTAGGTCAGGATAGACTAACAGACAGGTGTAGGTCAGGATAGACTAACAGGTGTAGGTCAGGATAGACTAACAGGTGTAGGTCAGGATAGACTAACAGGTGTAGGTCAGGATAGACTAACAGACAGGTGTAGGTCAGGATAGACTAACAGGTGTAGGTCAGGATAGACTAACAGGTGTAGGTCAGGATAGACTAACAGACAGGTGTAGGTCAGGATAGACTAACAGGTGTAGGTCAGGATAACAGGTGTAGGTCAGGAGACTAACAGACAAGTTTAGGTCAGACAGGTGTAGGTCAGGATAGACTAACAGGTGTAGGTCAGGATAGACTAACAGACAAGTTTAGGTCAGGATAGACTAACAGGTGTAGGTCAGGATAGACTAACAGGTGTAGGTCAGGATAGACTAACAGGTGTAGGTCAGGATAGACTAACAGACAGGTGTAGGTCAGGATAGACTAACAGGTGTAGGTCAGGATAGACTAACAGGTGTAGGTCAGGATAGACTAACAGGTGTAGGTCAGGATAGACTAACGGGTGTAGGTCAGGATATACTAACAGGTGTAGGTCACGATAGACTAACAGACAGGTTTAGGTCAGGATAGACTAACAGGTGTAGGTCAGGATAGACTAACAGTACATAGTAACAAGTTTAGGTCAGGATAGACTAACAGGTGTAGGTCAGGATAGACTAACAGACTAACAGGTGTAGGTCAGGATAGACTAACAGGTGTAGGTCAGGATAGACTAACAGGTGTAGGTCAGGATAGACTAACAGGTGTAGGTCAGGATAGACTAACAGGTGTAGGTCAGGATAGACTAACAGGTGTAGGTCAGGATAGACTAACAGGTGTAGGTCAGGATAGACTAACAGGTGTAGGTCAGGATAGACTAACAGGTGTAGGTCAGGATAGACTAACAGGTGTAGGTCAGGATAGACTAACAGGTGTAGGTCAGGATAGACTAACAGGTGTAGGTCAGGATAGACTAACAGGTGTAGGTCAGGATAGACTAACAGGTGTAGGTCAGGATAGACTAACAGGTGTAGGTCAGGATAGACTAACAGGTGTAGGTCAGGATAGACTAACAGACAGGTGTAGGTCAGGATAGACTAACAGGTGTAGGTCAGGATAGACTAACAGGTGTAGGTCAGGATAGACTAACAGGTGTAGGTCAACAGGTGTAGGTCAGGATAGACTAACAGGTGTAGGTCAGGATAGACTAACAGGTGTAGGTCAGGATAGACTAACAGGTGTAGGTCAGGATAGACTAACAGACAGGTGTAGGTCAGGATAGACTAACAGGTGTAGGTCAGGATAGACTAACAGGTGTAGGTCAGGATAGACTAACAGGTGTAGGTCAGGATAGACTAACAGGTGTAGGTCAGGATAGACTAACAGGTGTAGGTCAGGATAGACTAACAGGTGTAGGTCAGGATAGACTAACAGGTGTAGGTCAGGATAGACTAACAGGTGTAGGTCAGGATAGACTAACAGGTGTAGGTCAGGATAGACTAACAGGTGTAGGTCAGGATAGACTAACAGGTGTAGGTCAGGATAGACTAACAGGTGAGGTCAGGTGACTAACAGACAGGTGTAGGTCAGGATAGACTAACAGGTGTAGGTCAGGATAGACTAACAGGTGTAGGTCAGGATAGACTAACAGGTGTAGGTCAGGATAGACTAACAGGTGTAGGTCAGGATAGACTAACAGGTGTAGGTCAGGATAGACTAACAGGTGTAGGTCAGGATAGACTAACAGACAGGTGTAGGTCAGGATAGACTAACAGGTGTAGGTCAGGATAGACTAACAGACAGGTGTAGGTCAGGATAGACTAACAGGTGTAGGTCAGGATAGACTAACAGACAGGTGTAGGTCAGGATAGACTAACAGGTGTAGGTCAGGATAGACTAACAGGTGTAGGTCAGGATAGACTAACAGGTGTAGGTCAGGATAGACTAACAGGTGTAGGTCAGGATAGACTAACAGGTGTAGGTCAGGATAGACTAACAGACAGGTGTAGGTCAGGATAGACTAACAGGTGTAGGTCAGGATAGACTAACAGACAGGTTTAGGTCAGGATAGACTAACAGGTGTAGGTCAGGATAGACTAACAGACAGGTGTAGGTCAGGATAGACTAACAGACAGGTGTAGGTCAGGATAGACTAACAGGTGTAGGTCAGGATAGACTAACAGACAGGTGTAGGTCAGGATAGACTAACAGACAGGTGTAGGTCAGGATAGACTAACAGACAGGTTTAGGTCAGGATAGACTAACAGGTGTAGGTCAGGATAGACTAACAGGTGTAGGTCAGGATAGACTAACAGACAGGTGTAGGTCAGGATAGACTAACAGGTGTAGGTCAGGATAGACTAACAGGTGTAGGTCAGGATATACTCATATTCTGTAAATTGGTCATTATGACGTTAGATATCTAATGGGGCATCATTTTTTAATGGCCGTTGTTTTTCCAGGCTTGAAAACGCGCTCCAATCATCCTCTACTCGGGCGTTGTTGAGATTCTCACCTTGTCCAGTAAAATGTCAAACCGGGGGACGCTTGAGACGAGCCGGTAGCAGCTAATTTACCAACGAGGAGGAACGGAACGCACCGGCTGTCGGGACTAACGATTGGCGGGGTCGCTAGGAACACTCCCTGCCCAGATAATTAGCTTTAATAAGGGAGAGTGAAAACTGCCACTTTGGGGAGATGTGTGTGTGTGTGTGTGAGAGAGAGGTCAATATGGCATACAAATGAGAGAGGGGGGATAGAGAGAAAGGGGGAGGGAGAGCGAGAGGTGTGGGCGGGAGCGAGAGGAGGCAGAGAGAAGGGGGTGGGAGGCAGAGAGAGAGAGCGAGCGAGAGAGATGAGGCGGGAGGGAGAGAGACAGGGGCGGGAGGGAGAGAGACAGGGGCAGAGAAAGAGAGGGAGAGAGAGAGAGAGGTGTTCTAAATTTGCTTTACAAATGAGTCAGCTCCTACTAAATGGAAGACAGAATTGAATATGAAAATATTCTGTTCTGTTCTAATGGAAGCCTCCGTCTCCACATTGACAACCTGTCTCTCCTATCTGTTTGTCTGTCAATATCACTGGAAGTCTATGAGCCAATTAGTACAACCCATCCCCCCTGTCTCTGTCTGTCTTACAGTCATTTCACTCTGCCTACAGATCCATAATGGAACTCAATGAGTTGTCGCTCAAATTACACTCAAGTGGCACCCTGGTCTAAAGTAGTGCACTATATAGGGAATAGGGCTCTGGTCTAAAGTAGTGCACTATATAGGGAATAGGAATCTGGTCTAAAGTAGTGCACTATATAGGGAATAGGGCTCTGGTCTAAAGTAGTGCACTATATAGGGAATAGGTATCTGGTCTAAAGTAGTGCACTATATAGGGAATAGGGCTCTGGTCTACAGTAGTGCACTATATAGGGAATAGGGCTCTGGTCCAAAGTAGTGCACTATATAGGGAATAGGGCTCTGGTCAACAGTAGTGCACTATATAGGGAATAGGGCTCTGGTCTACAGTAGTGCACTATATAGGGAATAAGGCTCTGGTCTATAGTAGTGCACTATATAGGGAATAGGGCTCTGGTCTATAGTAGTGTTGTATATAGGGAATAGGGTGCCATAGGGCTCTGGTCTATAGTAGTGTTGTATATAGGGAATAGGGTGCCATAGGGCTCTGGTCTACAGTAGTGTACTATATAGGGAATAGGAGGCCATTAGGGAAGCATTCTAACACCCCTGAGATGGTGAGTGTCCAGACTATGGGCCAATGCTTCAATGATTCTGACCTGCTCATTAAGGAGATATGAAGAGACCGATGGCTGATGGACTGAACCTGGCCATCTTCAGTTGTTGTGCAGTGAATAGTTACTCTGGTAAACAGGTACGAAAACAGGGAGGGACTACCTGCACTAGCCCAATAATACTCCTTCCCCCATTGCAAAATGTTTTGCTACGGTGTGCCCCTAATGAACTGGACCCAGGAGTCCGGAGTGGCCAGAGCTACACACCAGTAGCAGGGCTTTGTTCCAGCCTTATTGCAACACCTGATTTCACTAATCAGCTGATACTCAGAACCTTGATTAGCTGAACCAGGTGTGTTGTGTAAAATAGGTCTGGAGCAGGGCCTCCCGAGTGATACAGTGATCTCCAGCTGTGCCACTAAAGATCCTGGTTCGAGTCTTGAGCGCTGTCGCAGACGGCCGCGACCGGGAGACCCATGGTGCGGCGCACAATTGGCCCAGAGTCGTCCGGGTTATGGGTTATATGGCCGGCAGGGATGTTCTTGTCCAATCGCGCTCTAGCGATTCCTGTGGCGGGCCGGGCGCAGTGCACGCAGACACGGTTGCCAGGTTACGGCGTTTCCTCCGAGTCATTGGTGCGTCTGGCTTCCGGGTTCAGCGGGCATTGTGTCAAAAAACAGTGCGGCTTGTTTCGGAAGGACGCGGAGTGCCAGCGATGGGACAAGACTGTAACTACCAAAGAAAATGGGGTAAAATAAATAAAAATAGGTCCGGAGCAAAAGCCTGCTCTGTCGGTAGCTCTCTATATGAAGAGGATTTGGTCACCTCTGTGCTACTGGCTGGGTTTACAGTGTAATACAGCGCCACCTGGTGTTACACAGCAGTAATGGCCAAATTAAATTGGAATAGGTCTCTGTAACCAGGTTTACACACAACTTTTGATTTAACAAAAAATCTGAGTTAAGTAAAAATGTCATGACAGGCCTGACGGAAACAACCATTTGTTTTTGGATTTTATGCACAGATATTGATATAATAACCATCACATGGAAGTAACCGTTGAGTTACGCGATGACGCGGTGTGTGGTCCTCCCCTACGACTCGTCCGGAAAGCAGTTTATTAGGCTACAGATGAAATACGTAGAAATCATGAACTTCACAGGGTGGTGAAAGTGCACGGTGGTCTTGATGCTCCTTTCCAATACATTTTGAGGGTCTTATTCCGGTGACACGATGATTGATGCCGGACTGCCCTTTGACAAATAAAAAGTATTCCTCTCTTTAGTACATAATCTCATCGCTCGCTATACAACGCAACGTGTTTTGTGAGACAACTATCAAGAGCTGAAAATGCAACGGAAACAGATTGTCAGTACGTGGGAATTTAACCCTGAAAACAATGTATTTTATATGCACCATGTCATCACACACAACATTTTATCTGCTACTACAAGTCAGTTTGATGGAAACACCTCTCTCTCTCGTGGGAAAATTTGCATATTGTTTTTATGCAGATTTTACAATATTCGCATTGAAAATTACATTTACATTTACATTTAAGTCATTTAGCAGACGCTCTTATCCAGAGCGACTTACAAATTGGAAAATCTCCAGTCAGTTAGATGGAAACCGAGCTGGTGAGTTACTTTGTAAAGAAAGTAGAGGAGAATGAGAATATAAAAACACACAAAAAAATCACTTTATTTCAAGGATCTGTTTTTTTGGGGTAAGTTACTCTGTTCTACAAAACAAAAAGGTATATTACAGTATACATCCATTATGGGACAGTACACGAGAGAGTCCTGCACTCAGATCAGGCCTACATTCCTGGGGCCGCATCAATGGTCTCAGAGCTGATCTAGGACCAGTTTTGTCTTTAAGATTATAACAAATATAATTATATGGACAGGGGGAACCTGATCCTAGATCAGCACTCCTACTAAAATGATACATAACAGCCCCTGGACTAAGGAGCACTTTCAATGGAGATTCTCAATGAAAGAGTGTTTCATCTGGGTCTGAGTGTGTTTCATCTGGGTCTGAGTGTGTTTCATCTGGGTCTGAGTGTGTTTCATCTGGGTCCATGTTTCATCTGGGTCTGAGTGTGTTTCATCTGGGTCTGAGTGTGTTTCATCTGGGTCCATGTTTCATCTGGGTCTGAGTGTGTTTCATCTGGGTCTGAGTGTGTTTCATCTGGGTCCATGTTTCATCTGGGTCTGAGTGTGTTTCATCTGGGTCCATGAGTATGTTTCATCTGGGTCCATGAGTGCGTTTCATCTGGGTCCAGGAAACCAGCCCTGTAAGAACTGGGTCAACTTAGACGACTAGTCTTCTAACATTAATTTACAGAGGAAAGACTGTCAGGTGACGAGGGTTGAACAATCCTGTGAACGTTCAATGAATTCCCTGGTTTGACAGAAATCCCAGATGCAGGATTCCCTGAATAAAGAAGGAATAAGCAGGGAACTCTGAACCCTACGACCAGGATTTCTGGAAAATTAGGGAATTTAAATCAAATAAAAATATGACACCTTTATGTCAATTTTTTTTTTATCTATTTAAAAAATCTAATGAAATGTTTTTAAAAAAATGTACCCATCAGCTTTCAGTGAGAGCTCGGTGATGGAGAGAGGACCAATGGACTGTCAGCTTTCAGTGAGAGCTCAGTGATGGAGAGGGGACCAATGGACTGTCAGCTTTCAGTGAGAGCTCGGTGATGGAGAGGGGACCAATGGACTGTCAGCTTTCAGTGAGAGCTCGGTGATGGAGAGGGGACCAATGGACTGTCAGCTTTCAGTGAGAGCTCAGTGATGGAGAGGGGACCAATGGACTGTCAGCTTTCAGTGAGAGCTCTGAATGATGGAGAGGGGACCAATGGACTGTCAGCTTTCAGTGAGAGCTCGAGGGTGATGGAGAGGAGACCAATGGACTGTCAGCTTTCAGTGAGAGCTGTGATGGAGAGGGGACCAATGGACTGTCAGCTTTCAGTGAGAGCTCAGTGATGGAGATAGACCAATGGACTGTCAGCTTTCAGTGAGAGCTCGGTGATGGAGAGGGGACCAATGGACTGTCAGCTTTCAGTGAGAGCTCGGTGATGGAGAGGGGACCAATGGACTGTCAGCTTTCAGTGAGAGCTCAGTGATGGAGAGGGGACCAATGGACTGTCAGCTTTCAGTGAGAGCTCAGTGATGGAGAGGGGACCAATGGACTGTCAGCTTTCAGTGAGAGCTCAGTGATGGAGAGGGGACCAATGGACTGTCAGCTTTCAGTGAGAGCTCGGTGATGGAGAGGGGACCAATGGACTGTCAGCTTTCAGTGAGAGCTCAGTGATGGAGAGGGGACCAATGGACTGTCAGCTTTCAGTGAGAGCTCAGTGATGGAGAGGGGACCAATGGACTGTCAGCTTTCAGTGAGAGCTCGGTGATGGAGAGGGGACCAATGGACTGTCAGCGATGAGGAGGACATGTTGGAGACGATACAAAATGGAGGACCAAAGGGATTTTGTCGTAGTCAGGGTTGGGTACCATAGGACCTGGTCTAATGTAGTGCACAATGTAGGGAACAGGGTACCCTATTCCCTACATAGTGCACATTAGACCAGGTCCTATGGTACCCTATTCCCTACATAGTGCACTCATTCTGACAAGGGACCCATAGGCCTCAGGTCAGAAATAGTGCACTATATAGGGATTAGGGTTCCATTTGGAATGGACAAAAGGAATAGGACCTGTTCTACAGTAAAGCTAGCTAAAAACACATTGACTGCATCACCTGCACTGTGAGATGCCTTTGAGTTGTTTATCAGTCCCATTTAACTTCCTCCCTCATTCCCCTCCTTCTTCTTCTCTCCCTCCTGGTACAGGGATCTACTTCTCTTCCTCCCTCATTCCCCTCCATCTTCTTCTTCTCTCCCTCCTGGTACAGGGATCTACTTCTCTTCCTCCCTCATTCCCCTCCTTCTTCTTCTCTCCCTCCTGGTACAGGGATCTACTTCTCTTCCTCCCTCATTCCCCTCCCTCTTCTTCTCTCCCTCCTGGTACAGGGATCTACTTCTCTTCCTCCCCCTTTCCTTCCCTCTCTGTTTTTGGGGCATCCTTTCCCTCTTCCTGTTTCCCATCCTTCTCTTCCTGGTTCGACTTGATCTCTTCCTGTTTCCCATCCTTCTCTTCCTGGTTCGACTTGATCTCTTCCTGTTTCCCATCCTTCTCTTCCTGGTTCGACTTGATCTCTTCCTGTTTCCCATCCTTCTCTTCCTGGTTCGACTTGATCTCTTCCTGGTTTGTGGTGACCTCTTCCTGTTTCCCATCTTTAGGCCCCTCCTCCTTGGCAACCTCCTGCAGGTTGTACTTCCTGTATAGAGTGTAGTCCCTGACGACGCTGACACAGCACACACTCTTGATGACCTCGACGATGATGGTGAGCTCAGGGGTGGTCAGGTCAACCTTGTTTTTAGGATTCATCTTCCCCACCAGGCCTGCAGGGGGGAGATAAACATAATGAGCATGGCCAGGTACAGAGTTTATAGGAGCGAGCACAGTACACACACACACAGGGGTTGTCCCATGGACAGAGGACAGGTGTGTGAGATATGGATACACTAGGAACATGTAGAGACAGTTTCCTGGATGTAATCTCTACCCAGCATGCTCTCAGACCAGGCCCAGGCTTAATCTGTGTCTGGGGAAAATGGTCCAATGAGACACACAGAAACATCTAGGATGGAAGTGGTCGGACCAAACAAAGAGGTTTGACTTTGAGGAAGATTAAATCTGTCTTCAGTATTCTAGAAGACCGTTTCAGAATTCTATAATAGAACTTCCTTTAATGTATTCTAGAAGACCGTTTTAGAATTCTATAATAGAACTTCCTTTAATGTATTCTAGAAGACCGTTTTAGAATTCTATAGTAGAACTTCATTTAATGTATTCTATTTGATAGGATCTCTGTGATTACACGGCATCACAATAGATCAAAGGTAAAAGAGGGAGGTCCTCAATAAGGAAGTGGTCGGACCAAGCAGACAGGAGGCTAGAACACCGTTTTGCTAGTACAGACTGGGATATGTTCCAGGGATTCAACCACAACAGTCACAAGCTTCCTCAATAAGTGCATAGACGATGAACGCGCCCACAGTACCTATAAGAACGTATCCAAACCAAACACCATGGATTACAGGCAGTATCCACGCTGGGCTAAAAGCTAGAGTTACCACTTACAAGGGACGGGACACGGAGACAAATACAAGAAAGCTACGACATCAAACATGCAGAAGGACAATATAGGAGGAATCGTAGTGCAGGGGCTCCGATGCTCATCATATGTGGCAGGGCTTTGCAGACGGTAACGGAGTAGTGGTTAGAGGCAGGGCTTTGCAGACGGTAACGGATTACAAAGGGAAACCCAGCCGAGAGCTGCCCAGCGATGCAGAACTCTGCTACACTCTATATCAGCCACCCAGGCCATAGACTGTCACTGTTCACTCTGCTGCCCTCTATATCAGCCACCCAGGGCATAGACTGTCACTGTTCACTCTGCTACCCTCTATATCAGCCACCCAGGCCATAGACTGTCACTGTTCACTCTGCTGCCCTCTATATCAGCCACCCAGGCCATAGACTGTCACTGTTCACTCTGCTGCCCTCTATATCAGCCACCCAGGCCATAGACTGTCACTGTTCACTCTGCTGCCCTCTATATCAGCCACCCAGGCCATAGACTGTCACTGTTCACTCTGCTGACAAACGGTACCGGAACATTGGCTCCTGGAACAACAGGCTCAGAGAGTTTCTATCCCCAAGCCATAAGACTGCTATAAATAGCCAGACTGATAAATAGCCAGACTGCTAAATTATCTATCCTGATGTCTAGTCACTTTACCCTGCCTTCATGTACATATCTACCTCAAATACCTTATTATTATCTATCCTGATGTCTAGTCACTTTACCCTGCCTTCATGTACATATCTACCTCAAATACCTTATTATTATCTATCCTGATGTCTAGTCACTTTACCCTGCCTTCATGTACATATCTATCTCAAATACCTTATTATTATCTATCCTGATGCCTAGTCACTTTACCCTGCCTTCATGTACATATCTACCTCAAATACCTTATTATTATCTATCCTGATGACTAGTCACTTTACCCTGCCTTCATGTACATATCTACCTCAAATACCTTGTACATTGAT
>NW_026290997.1:135000-147355 GCF_023373465.1 Oncorhynchus keta
TCGGACATATTTGATCATATACAGGAGTCCTGGATAATAGTTTGTTAACTGTTAGAAAAAAAACACATTTACCTGGATAACATTAACTATCTGGTTTATTGTTTGGCACTAGCAAGTATAGCAGAATTGGCTAGCTAGCTAACATGCAAGCACGACAAACGACACGAGCCGGGATTGCTTACGTTAGCTACTGTACTAAATCTCAATCCTTGATCGTACACGTTGGATTAAATGCTAACAATGTATCGTTTAATTTGCTAAATTACAGAGCTACTAGTCAACGTTTATAGTACTCTTCTTGAGTTGAGCCTGAAGGTACTCGTGGGCTCCTTCCTTCATTCAAACACGCGAGTGTTGTGAGCAGCAAAAGGGGAATCGGCGTGTCGCCTTCAAAATAAAAGTCCCCATTGAAACATGCAAACTAATAAAACTATTAGAAATCATGACACATTTGGACGATAAATGTTTAAAAAAAAGTTTGAAATGTTGTTAGAAAAATTCAACATTAGACTATTTGACAACAAAATGGTTAAATCCGTTGATCGCACTGTGGATGTATAAACTGTGGATGTATAAACTGTGGATGTATAAACTTAGGGATGATGGTCCAAGTGCACCAAGACAGTCGTGGAGAGGGCACGACACAACCTATTCCGCCTGGGGAGACTGAAAAGATTTGGCACGGGTCCTCAGATCCTCAAAAGGTTTTACAGCTGCACCACCGAGAGCATCCTGACTGGCTGCATCACTGCATGGTATGGCAACTGCTCGGCCTCCGACCGAAAAGCACTTACAGAGGGTAGTCCATACGGCCCAGGACGTCACCGGGACCACGATTCCTGCCATCCAGGACCTCTATACCAGGCGGTGTCAGAGGCGGTATAAGAGGAAGGACCTAAAAACTGTTAAAGACTGCTAAGTCTAGGTCCAAGAGGCTTCTACACAGCTTCTACCCCCAAGACATAACACTCCTGAACATCTAATCACATGGCTACCCAGACTATTTGCATTGCCCCCCCTTTTACACCCCTGCTACTCTCTGTTGTTATCATCTAGTAGTCACTTTAATAATTCTACGTACATGTACATATTACCTCGACAAACCGGTGCCCACGCACATTGACTCTGTACCGGTACCCCACTGTATATAATCTTGCTATTGTTATTTTACTGCTGCTCTTTAATTACTTGTAACTTTTATTTCTTATTTTTATTGGTACTGCATTGTTGGTTAGGGGCTCGTTAGTAAGCATTTCACTGTAAGGTCTACTACACCTGTTGGTTAGGGGCTCGTTAGTAAGCATTTCACTGTAAGGTCTACTACACCTGTTGGTTAGGGGCTCGTTAGTAAGCATTTCACTGTAAGGTCTACTACACCTGTTGGTTAGGGGCTCGTTAGTAAGCATTTCACTGTAAGGTCTACTACACCTGTTGGTTAGGGGCTCGTTAGTAAGCATTTCACTGTAAGGTCTACTACACCTGTTGGTTAGGGGCTCGTTAGTAAGCATTTCACTGTAAGCTCTACTACACCTGTTGGTTAGGGGCTCGTTAGTAAGCATTTCACTGTAAGGTCTACTACACCTGTTGGTTAGGGGCTCGTTAGTAAGCATTTCACTGTAAGGTCTACTACACCTGTTGGTTAGGGGCTCGTTAGTAAGCATTTCACTGTCAGGTCTACTACACCTGTTGGTTAGGGGCTCGTTAGTAAGCATTTCACTGTAAGGTCTACTACACCTGTTGGTTAGGGGCTCATTAGTAAGCATTTCACTGTAAGGTCTACTACACCTGTTGGTTAGGGGCTCGTTAGTAAGCATTTCACTGTAAGGTCTACTACACCTGTTGGTTAGGGGCTCGTTAGTAAGCATTTCACTGTAAGGTCTACTACACCTGTTGGTTAGGGGCTCGTTAGTAAGCATTTCACTGTAAGGTCTACTACACCTGTTGGTTAGGGGCTCGTTAGTAAGCATTTCACTGTAAGGTCTACTACACCTGTTGGTTAGGGGCTCGTTAGTAAGCATTTCACTGTAAGGTCTACTACACCTGTTGGTTAGGGGCTCGTTAGTAAGCATTTCACTGTCAGGTCTACTACACCTGTTGGTTAGGGGCTCGTTAGTAAGCATTTCACTGTAAGGTCTACTACACCTGTTGGTTAGGGGCTCGTTAGTAAGCATTTCACTGTAAGGTCTACTACACCTGTTGGTTAGGGGCTCGTTAGTAAGCATTTCACTGTAAGGTCTACTACACCTGTTGGTTAGGGGCTCGTTAGTAAGCATTTCACTGTAAGGTCTACTACACCTGTTGGTTAGGGGCTCGTTAGTAAGCATTTCACTGTCAGGTGGAATGTATTCGTCGCATGTGACTGATACATTTTGATTTGAACTTCAGAATTGCAAATCAAATCTAATTGTATTGGTCACATACACACGGTTAGCAGATATTAATGCAAGTATAGCGAAATGCTAGTGCTTCTAGTTCTGACAGTGCAGTAATATCTAACAAGTAATATAACAATTCCACATCAACTACCTTATACATACGAACCTAAAGGGGTGAATAAGAATATGTACATGTAATTGTAACAGTATAACTTTAGTCCGTCCCCTCGCTCCGACCCGGGGCGTGAACCAGGGACCCTCTGCACACATCAGCATCTGACACCCACGGAGCATCGTTACCCATCACGCCACTAAAGCCGTGGCCCTTGCATACCTTAAGGGAAGAATTCGGCAGTACCTGTATGGTTAGTGAGAAAGTCCATATTGCAAATGTACGGTCCCTTACTAGACGTCCGAAATCGTTTGTAAAATTCGCGGACGGCGTCGGGCCGAGCGGCAGGGCCGGACCTACCAGGAAGTCATCAAATGAACGTTGTCGGACATTCGGTTTCCGTTTTACAAAAATAATAAGATTTATGTCATTTTTCCCATGTCCCGGAAATTCCCACAAGAGGGCATAAGCAATCATATGGCTATTGCTACAAAACATCACGATTCACGACGGGGCCTTATCTCGAAAACTGAAAATATTTAGAAGCCGAAACTCGGTGAGCGTAGGGGCGGCATAATGGGCAGTTGGCCCCGAACAAGATGGCGTCTAGGCCTCAACGGTTTTTGAGTTATGGCCATTTATCTGGGATTAAAGGTCCAAAATGAAAATAGAGAAATTATTTTTCCACTTCACGTCAAAGTCAAGGAGCCTCCGGTGTCAATAAAAAAGAACCAGCCATTTATCTATCGTCATTTAAGAGAAATCGTACAACGACACCTTGGTGATGTTCACGGATAGGTGTTTTTTTTTTCAACGGTTACAGATCCAGTTGCAGGTTGTTCTTACGAATCTTTTTAAAGTGTGCTGCGGAGCTCTGCGAGATTTCTGTGATTTTCTATGATTTTCTGAAATAACACACACTCACTAAACCCTCCGTAAATAACTCAGTTCTTAACGTAAAGACTTAAAACTCGGGATTCTGTAAAGGCATACCCCAATCATGATATGAGTTTATTTATAGCTTCCTGTGCCAACCGGAAGTGCCTTTAATGGTGTCACAGTGGCAGTTTCCATGGGTTAAAAGGTCAGATCTTTTCAAAACTTCATATGTGTGACTAGGTAACCCTCGTGAACTGTAAATCAGTCATTTCTCCCAGCAGATGTCAAAGAAAAGCTCTCACACGCACACACAGCAAGGATGGAGTGAAAAAGTGCGGTTCTTAAAGACACAGAGAGCAGGCAATGGCATAAACATAATGTCTAGGCCGTGCCGAGTTCAACGAGATATCCCGCTTGACCGTAGCTCGCTCGGTCTGAGCGCAGCGACCATTAGAAAAGTAGGCCCAAAATGAAGCCTGCCCCACAACGTCATTTGCTTTTGGGTGACAGTGAGAGAACCGTTAGGTGAGAAGCACAATTCGACCTCAGGTATGTTCCTAAGGTCCTTCCGATCCGTGCAAGCCTAACGTTGACAGTGTGGCATTAACCCTTAATAGTTAAAAGATGGTGTTTACTTCAAAAGTTTGCATTGATTTCTCTCCCCATAGGAATACATTGCCTTTACCCCTAAATTCAACCTGAAGTCTATATGGGTTATGAATGCCGTATGAACCTGTCTTTGGTAACAGTCCATCAGGCCAGTATGAGGTCTACCTGTGTTGATTCTAAGCTTCCTGGACCAACCGGAAGTGGTTAAAATCACCCTAAAAGTGTTTTTCCATTACCTGCCTGCAGTTTGATAGACATAGTGCATTCAACCCTGTGTAAATCAGTCAATTCTTAACGTAAGGACTTAAAACTCAGGATTCTGTAAAAGCATAGCCCAGTGAGGATATGTGTTGACTTATAGCTTCCTGTGACAACCGGAAGTGCCTTAATTGGTGTCTCAGGGGCTGTTTCGAGGGGTTAAAAAGTCAGATCTGTCCAAAACTTCATATGTGTGATTAGGCAACCCCATGAACTGTAAATCAGTCATTTTTCCCATAAAATTTCAAAGGAAAACTAAATCACACAGACACACAACTTGGAAGGAGGGACGTATTGGGGGTTGTAGAGACAGACAGTGCCTCCAATAGTTAGCTTTGTTCGAGCTAAAAGAACCGTCAGACCTAGAGTTCCGAAACTTTAGAAACCTGTTCTAGACCTCGGGTCGATAGTGCGTGGTGAGTTAGGTGGCTCTAGAAGGTTCTCGGACCGAGAAATAGCCTCGTACATTTGCAATGATTTCAATTCATTTTGACCATTACGAAAATGGCGACATTTAGAAAAGTCTCAGAGACACAAGACTAGGTGCATTGGAACCGGCTCGGCCCATAGAGACGGACCCCAACGTTTCGGTCCGATAGCTCATTCAAGGACCCCATAGCAAGGCATGGAAAAAGTGGATTTTCAGCACCAATTAGGGTTTTACTCGGGCACCGAAGGACCTATCGAGCCGAAACTCGGGATTCGGGGTCGCCTCACATAGGCCTTCACATAATGTCTGACCTGGACCCGCAGCTAGAACGTAACTATGTGTTTTACGTTTTATTATGTTTTAAACTAATGGCGCTGTGAATTATGGGCCTGCTCTGACATATGTGATAGTTGGCTTCTAAATGAGTTGGAAAAAGTGGGTTTGGTGTCAATTGGTATCAGTTTGGTGTCAGAATGACATCTAATTGACTGGTGGACACTGACTTGCTAGTTGACTTTTGTACATTAGCAATATGTTTAAACGGAGAGGGACCATCACCAAAATGGCATTCTGAAATCAACACAAAAATGGCATCACCATAGTCTCCAGGCTGTGCAGAGTTCAACGAGACGCCCCGCTTGACCGTAGCTCGCTCTGAGTGCAGCGACCTTGAAAAAAAGAAGGCGCAAAAGGAAGCCTGGCCCTCAATGTCATTTGCTTTTGGGTGACAGTGAGAGAACCGTTAGGGTGAGAAGCACAATTCGACCTCAGGTACGTTCCTAAGGTCCTTCCGATCCGTGCAAGCCTAACCTTGACCGTGTGGCATTAACCCTTAATAGTTAAAAGAAGGTGTTTACTTCAAAGAGTTTGCATTGACTTCTATCCCCATAGGAATACATTGCCTTTACCCCTAAATTCAACCTGAAGTCTATATGGGTTATGAATGCCGTATGAACCTGTCTTTGGTAACAGTCCATCAGGCCAGTATGAGGTCTACCTGTGTTGATTCTAAGCTTCCTGGACCAACCGGAAGTGGTTAAAATCACCCTAAAAGTGTTTTTCCATTACCTGCCTGCAGTTTGATAGACATAGTGCATTCAACCCTGTGTAAATCAGTCAATTCTTAACGTAAGGACTTAAAACTCAGGATTCTGTAAAAGCATAGCCCAGTGAGGATATATGTTGACTTATAGCTTCCTGTGACAACCGGAAGTGCCTTAATTGGTGTCTCAGGGGCTGTTTCGAGGGGTTAAAAAGTCAGATCTTTTCAAAACTTCATATGTGTGACTAGGTAACCCTCATGAACTGTAAATCAGTCATCTCTCCCAACAGATGTCAAAGAAAAGCTCTCACACACACACACAGCAAGGATGGAGTGAAAAAGTGTGGTTCTCAAAGACACAGAGAGCAGGCAATGGCATAAACATAATGTCTAGGCCGTGCCGAGTTCAACGAGATATCCCGCTTGACCGTAGCTCGCTCGGTCTGAGCGCAGCGACCATTAGAAAAGTAGGCCCAAAATGAAGCCTGCCCCACAACGTCATTTGCTTTTGGGTGACAGTGAGAGAACCGTTAGGGTGAGAAGCACAATTCGACCTCAGGTACGTTCCTAAGGTCCTTCCGATCCGTGCAAGCCTAACCTTGACCGTGTGGCATTAACCCTTAATAGTTAAAAGAAGGTGTTTACTTCAAATAGTTTGCATTGATTTCTCTCCCCATAGGAATACATTGCCTGCACCCCTAAATTCAACCTGAAGTCTATATGGGTTATGAATGCCGTATGAACCTGTCTTTGGTAACAGTCCATCAGGCCAGTATGAGGTCTACCTGTGTTGATTCTAGGCTTCCTGGACCAACCGGAAGTGGTTAAAATCACCCTAAAAGTGTTTTTCCATTACCTGCCTGCAGTTTGATAGACATAGTGCATTCAACCCTGTGTAAATCAGTCAATTCTTAACGTAAGGACTTAAAACTCAGGATTCTGTAAGTTTCTATGTCAATCAAGACATGGGTTTACTTATAGCTTCCTGTGCCAACCGGAAGTGCCTTTAATGATGTCACAGTGGCAGTTTCCAAGGGTTAAAAAGGTCAGATCTTTCAAAACTTCATATGTGTGACTAGGTAACCCTCATGAACTGTAAATCAGTCATTTCTCCCAACAGATGTCAAAGAAAAGCTCTCACACGCACACACAGCAAGGCTGGAGTGAAAAAGTGCGGTTCTCAAAGACACAGAGAGCAGGCAATGGCATAAACATAATGTCTAGGCCGTGCCGAGTTCAACGAGATATCCCGCTTGACCGTAGCTCGCTCGGTCTGAGCGCAGCGACCATTAGAAAAGTAGGCCCAAAATGAAGCCTGCCCCACAACGTCATTTGCTTTTGGGTGACAGTGAGAGAACCGTTAGGGTGAGAAGCACAATTCGACCTCAGGTACGTTCCTAAGGTCCTTCCGATCCGTGCAAGCCTAACCTTGACCGTGTGGCATTAACCCTTAATAGTTAAAAGAAGGTGTTTACTTCAAATAGTTTGCATTGACTTCTCTCCCCATAGGAATACATTGCCTGCACCCCTAAATTCAACCTGAAGTCTATATGGGTTATGAATGCCGTATGAACCTGTCTTTGATAACAGTCCATCAGGCCAGTATGAGGTCTACCTGTGTTGATTCTAGGCTTCCTGGACCAACCGGAAGTGGTTAAAATCACCCTAAAAGTGTTTTTCCATTACCTGCCTGCAGTTTGATAGACATAGTGCATTCAACCCTGTGTAAATCAGTCAATTCTTAACGTAAGGACTTAAAACACAGGATTCTGTAAAAGCATAGCCCAGTGAGGATATGTGTTGACTTATAGCTTCCTGTGCCAACCGGAAGTGCCTTAATTGGTGTCTCAGGGGCTGTTTCGAGGGGTTAAAAAAGTCAGATCTGTCCAAAACTTCATATGTGTGATTAGGCAACCCCATGAACTGTAAATCAGTCATTTTTCCCATAAAATTTCAAAGGAAAACTAAATCACACAGACACACAACTTGGAAGGAGGGACGTATTGGGGGTTGTAGAGACAGACAGTGCCTCCAATAGTTAGCTTTGTTCGAGCTAAAAAGAACCGTCAGACCTAGAGTTCCGAAACTTTAGAAACCTGTTCTAGACCTCGGGTCGATAGTGCGTGGTGAGTTAGGTGGCTCTAGAAGGTTCTCGGACCGAGAAATAGCCTCGTACATTTGCAATGATTTCAATTCATTTTGACCATTACGAAAATGGCGACATTTAGAAAAGTCTCAGAGACACAAGACTAGGTGCATTGGAACCGGCTCGGCCCATAGAGACGGACCCCAACGTTTCGGTCCGATAGCTCATTCAAGGACCCCATAGCAAGGCATGGAAAAAAGTGGATTTTCAGCACCAATTAGGGTTTTACTCGGGCACCGAAGGACCTATCGAGCCGAAACTCGGGATTCGGGTCGCCTCACATAGGCCTTCACATAATGTCTGACCTGGACCCGCAGCTAGAACGTAACTATGTGTTTACGTTTTATTATGTTTTAAACTAAAGGCGCTGTGAATTATGGGCCTGCTCTGACATATATGATAGTTGGCTTCTAAATGAGTTGGAAAAAGTGGGTTTGGTGTCAATTGGTATCAGTTTGGTGTCAAAATGACATCTAATTGACTGATGGACACTGACTTGCTAGTTGACTTTTGTACATTAGCAATATGTTTAAACGGAGAGGGACCATCACCAAAAGTGACATTCTGAAATCAACCCTAACGAGCCATGGAGATGAACCAGAATCACTGCCCAGCTATCCCGAGTTCATCGGGCCAGTCAATTCACATTCCTGCAGGATTTTATAGCATGACAATTTTGATGGTACCTGCCCATTGAACCATGTGCAAATGCACAGTGACTTTGCAAAAGTGAAAAACATAAACAAATGGACATGATGAAATCAACACAACGAGTGATGGAAATGTACAACTATCACTGCTCAGCCATCCTGTGTTCATCAGACCAGTCAATTTTGCATTTTTGAGCATGTCAAATTTCATATGGTAAATGCACATTGAAACATATTGCAAATGCGCGCGCACAATATGATTCTATAGTGTAAAAACATCACCTAATGGACATGATGAAATCAACACAACGAGTGATGGAAATGTACAACTATCACTCGGCCATCCGTCCATCAGCCAATTTCCATGTGTTCCCAATAGCTTGCAATATGATTCATGTCAAATATCAGAATGACCAGTGATGGTAAATGCATTTACATTAAACCATATTTTTATTTTTGGGTTACCAGTTGCACAACAATGCACGTGCTTTGCAATATGATTCTATAGTGAAAAAACATCACCTAATGGACATGATGAAATCAACACAACAAGTGATGGAAATGTACAACTATCACTGCTCGGCCATCCTGTGTTCATCAGACCAGTCAATTTTGCATTTTTGAGCATGACAAATTCATATGGTACCTGCCCATTGAAACATATTGCAAATGCACAGTGACTTTGCAAAAGTGAAAAACATAACCAAATGGACATGATGAAATCAACACAACAGGTGATGGAAATGTACAACTATCACTGCCCGGCCATCCTGTGTTCATCAGATATCAGAATCAATTTTGCATTTAGCATGTCAAATTTTATTTTAAATGTTACCATTGCGCAACAATGCAAACGCGCATTTGCAATATGATTCTATAGTGAAAAAAACATCACCTAATGGACATGATGAAATCAACACAACGAGTGATGGAAATGTACAACTATCACTGCTCGGCCATCCTGTGTCCATCAGACCAGTCAATTTTGCATTTTGAGCATGTCAAATTTCATATGGTAAAATGCACATTGAAACATATTGCAAATGCGCACTTGCAATATGATTCTATAGTGTAAAAAAACATCACCTAATGGACATGATGAAATCAACACAACGAGTGATGAAATGTACAACTATCACTGCCCGGCCATCCTGTGTTCCCATAGCGAGCATTAATATCAGAATGACCGGTAAATGCATTTACAACCATATTTTATTTTTGGGTTACCAGTTGCACAACAATGCACGTGCATTTTGCAATATGATTCTATAGTGAAAAAACATCACCTAATGGACATGATGAAATCAACACAACGAGTGATGGAAAACAACTATCACTGCTCAGGCCATCCTGTGTGTCCATCAGACCAGTCAATTTCACATTCCTGCAGGATTTTTATAGCATGACAAATTTCATGATGGTACCTGCCCATTGAACCATATTGCAAATGCACAGTGACTTTGCAAAAGTGAAAAACATAAACAAATGGACATGATGAAATCAACACAACGAGTGATGGAAATGTACAACTATCACTGCTCAGCCATCCTGTGTTCATCAGACCAGCATTTTGCATTTTGAGCATTTACACCATATTTCATTTTTGGGTTGCACATTGCACAACAAATGCACGCGCACTTGCAATATGATTCTATAGTGAAAAAACATCACCTAATGGACATGATGAAATCAACACAACAAGTGATGGAAATGTACAACTATCACTGCTCGGCCATCCTGTGTCCATCAGACCAGTCAATTTTGCATTTTGAGCATGTCAAATTTCATATGGTAAATGCACATTGAAACATATTGCAAATGCGCGCACTTGCAATATGATTCTATAGTGTAAAAACATCACCTAATGGACATGATGAAATCAACACAACGAGTGATGGAAATGTACAACTATCACTGCTCCGGCCATCCTGTGTTCCCATCAGCGAGCATTAATATCAGAATGACCGGTAAATGCATTTACAACCATATTTTATTTTTGGGTTACCAGTTACAACAATGCACGTGCATTTGCAATATGATTCTATAGTGAAAAAAACATCACCTAATGGACATGATGAAATCAACACAACGAGTGATGGAAATGTACAACTATCACTGCTCGGCCATCCTGTGTCCATCAGACCAGTCAATTTTGCATTTTTGAGCATGTCAAATTTCATATGGTAAATGCACATTGAAACATATTGCAAATGCGCGCGCACTTGCAATATGATTTTAGTGTAAAAACATCACCTAATGGACATGATGAAATCAACACAACGAGTGATGGGTACAACTATCACTGCCCGGCCATCCTGTGTTCCCATAGCGAGCATTAATATCAGAATGACCGGTAAATGCATTTACAACCATATTTTTATTTTTGGGTTACCAGTTGCACAACAATGCACGTGCATTTGCAATATGATTCTATAGTGAAAAAACATCACCTAATGGACATGATGAAATCAACACAACGAGTGATGGAAATGAACAACTATCACTGCTCAGGCCATCCTGTGTTCATCAGACCAGTCAATTTCACATTCCTGCAGGATTTTTATAGCATGACAAATTCGTGATGGTACCTGCCCATTGAACCATATTGCAAATGCACAGTGACTTTGCAAAAGTGAGAAAACATAAACAAATGGACATGATGAAAATCAACACAACAGGTGATGGAAATGTACAACTCTCACTGCTCGGCCATCCTGTGTCCCATCAGACCAGTCAATTTTTGCATTTTTGAGCATGGTCCAAATTTCATATGGTAAATGCACATTGAAACATATTGCAAAATGCGTGCACTTGCAATATGATTCTATAGTGTAAACAACATCACCTAATGGACATGATGAAATCAACACAACGAGTGATGGAAATGTACAACTATCACTGCTGACCATCCTGTGTTCATCAGACCAGCATTATTTTAGCAAGGTCAAATGACCGGTAATGCATTATTGAAACATATTTTTATTTTGGTTACCAGTTGAAAAAACATCACAAATGGACGTGCATTTGCAACAATGATTGGAAAGGAAAAACATCAGGCCAGTCCATCCTGAGTCTCATCAGCTCAATTTTGCATTTCTGCAGGATTTTTGAGCATGTCAAATTTCTTACGTCATTTGGCCCACAAAAAAAATCCTTATGCACAATTTAAAAAAATATATAAAAAAATATGATAATAAAATTGGACAAAAGTATATTCATACAGTTCTTACACATGTGTAATTGACAAAAAATTGAAAGAATTTCGAAAAACGGTCCAGAAAGCACTTTTTGGCGGGTGTGTGAAGTTTTTACAAAATTTTGACATTTTTGACTTTTGACTTTGACTTCCTCATGAAATCATATTGGAATTGACAAAACATATTCCTTATGCGTATATATAAAAAATTAAAAAAATTATGATAATAAAATTGGACAAAGTATATTCATACAGTTCTTACACATGTGTAATTGACAAAAATCGAAGAATTTCGAAAACGGTCCAGAAAGCACTTTAAGGGGTGATAAGCTTGAAAAAATTTCATTTCAAAATTTTACTTTTTGGACATTGACTTTGGGTTACATCTCCACATGTGAAAAACCCCGTGATGCATTTGCCCTGTTGAATTTTTAAAGTGTTACAACTGGCAATTGCCATATGGCATTTGCAATACACTTTGGATGAATCAACGCCGAATTGGGTGGTATTGGCCAATGTGTATATGGTTTGTCCGATGCCAATGACATGCCATTCATTTTTGTCCAATACAGGGGGTATTCCCTTACATTACTGAGTGCCTTTAGGAGCACAGGCTACCTGCCACCGTTGGCGTGGGCGGGTAGCCTAGGTGGCTAGA
>NW_026290998.1:0-7500 GCF_023373465.1 Oncorhynchus keta
TCAGGATTCTGTAAGTTTCTATGTCAATCAAGACATGGGTTTACTTATAGCTTCCTGTGCCAACCGGAAGTGCCTTTAATGATGTCACAGTGGCAGTTTCCAAGGGTTAAAAAGGTCAGATCTTTTCAAAACTTCATATGTGTGACTAGGTAACCCTCATGAACTGTAAATCAGTCATTTCTCCCAACAGATGTCAAAGAAAAAGCTCTCACACGCACACACAGCAAGGATGGAGTGAAAAGTGCGGTTCTCAAAGACACAGAGAGCAGGCAATGGCATAAACATAATCTCTAGGCCGTGCCGAGTTCAACGAGATATCCCGCTTGACCGTAGCTCGCTCGGTCTGAGCGCAGCGACCATTAGAAAAGTAGGCCCAAAATGAAGCCTGCCCCACAACGTCATTTGCTTTTGGGTGACAGTGAGAGAACCGTTAGGGTGAGAAGCACAATTCGACCTCAGGTACGTTCCTAAGGTCCTCCTGATCCGTGCAAGCCTAACCTTGACCGTGTGGCATTAACCCTTAATAGTTAAAATAAGGTGTTTACTTCAAAGAGTTTGCATTGACTTCTCTCCCCATAGGAATACATTGCCTGCACCCCTAAATTCAACCTGAAGCCTATGTGGGTTATGAATGACTTATGAACCTGTCTTCTATGACAGTCCATCAGACCACTATGAGGTCTACCTGTGCCAATTATAAGCTTCCTGAAGCAACCGGAAGTGGTTGAAATCACCTTATCAGTGTTGATCCATACACTGCATGCAGTTTGATAGACATAGTGCATTCAACCCTGTGTAGATCAGTCAATTCTTAACTTAAAGACTTAAAACTCAGGATTCTGTAAGTGGCTATGTCAATCAAGACACGTGTTTACTTATAGCTTCCTGTGCCAACCGGAAGTGCCTTTATTTGGGTCACACTGTCTGTTTTGAAGGGTTAAAAAAGTCGCATTTTTTAAACTTCATATGTGTGACTAGACAACCCTCCTGAACTGTAAATCTGTCATTTCTCCCAACATAATCTCTAGGCCGTGCCGAGTTCAACAAGATCTCCCGCTTGACCATAGCTCGCTCGGTCTGACCACAGTGACCATGCAAAAAAGTAGTCTCATGTAGCAGGCTTTGTCTGCGTAAAAAGTAATCTCATGTAGCTCACTCGGTCTGACCGGTGACCGCAGGGACCATGCAAAAAAAGTAGTGTCATGTAGCTCACTCAGACCGGTCTGACCGCAGGGACCGTGCAAAAAAGTAATCTCATGTAGCTCACTTTGTCTGATCATAGGGGCCATTTAAAAAAAGTAGTCTCATCAATGTGATTGTTTTTAATGGGAAAATAGAGAATTTGACTATGAGATGACAATATAGTAGTTTGGGGAGTATTTTCTATAATAGAATGTATTTGACTACAAGCAAAGTATGGGCCTCATCCTGAGCATTCTCAAATGGAAAAACACAGAGTTTGATCATGTGCTGACAGAGAGAGGGAGGAGTTTGGGGAGTGTTTAAAATGAGAAGAGTGATTTTTTTCTAAAAGGCTGCATTTCACTTTGAGCTGACAAGGAGAGTGGTGAGGAGTGGTTTTATGTATATTTCTGAGTATCAATTAAGCAGCCAGAAGCATTATACTTTCTTTATTGCTTAAGGGATTGTGTTAAGTTTTTTATTTACTATTATTTCCCTTTTCAATAGAATAGAATAGAATAGAATAGTATAGAATAGTATAGATGGCTCCAGTGCGCTCATGTCCAATATGCTATAAGGTTGTGATTGGCTTCAGTCAGCACCTTAGATATGTACACCATGTGAGGAACAGTGAGGAAAGGGTACTCCTGTGTAGGTGGCAGTCGGGCCGCATCAATGTCAGGCAGGAGCAGTGTCCAGTGTCAGGATGCTCCACACATCTTAGCAGATTAGACCGGCATATGGACTCCCACTCAGAGCTCAACAGAGCACAGAGGAGACAGGTTTTAGAGGACCTTAGGAGACGGCTGACGATGGAGAGGCTGGCGGTGTTGAGGGCATCGATCCCTGCCATCCCAATGGCGACAGATTTAGATATTGTGGAGACTGTAAGGAAAGAAGAAGAGGATGAGGAGGAAATGTTATGTTCACCTACAGAAGCAGAGGAGGAAGTGGACTGCAAAGAGGATTCCTGCCACTGCCATGCGCCGATCCTACGACTGAAAAAGGCTGTGCAAGAGAGGGATGAAGCACTGCATACAAGAAGTGAGACCAACAAATCCATTAAAAAGGACAACCTGAAGTTGATCTCTGATCTGCAAAGGGCGAGGAAGAAATACCAGCTGCTGAAAAGGCAGATGGGGGTTGGCATGGTGAAGGCCCTCAACTTTCAGGCAGAGTCAGACACAGACACAAAGCAAGAGGAACATGACCAAGCTACAGGTACAGGGGACCAGAGAGAGGAGCCTACAGTGTCCGGCTCTACTTGCAAACTCATCTTCCCGGGCTCTGCTATGAGTAAGTACTGTTTCTTCAAATAGTGACAAGAGTTTGTGTTTGAAAATAATATGATAAACCACCTGACTGATTCATGTAGCCTCATGAGATTGTAATTCTAGTCTAAAATGTTATGTTTTTTTGATTAGGTGTGTTTATCGAGGGATTCAGGAAGACCTGTGAGGGCCCTAATCCAAATTATAAGCTGAGTGAAAATTGTGCCTCAAAGGTCAAGAGGGTGACGCAATTTTTAAACTACATGGCGAAGAATGAGACCTACCAGTCCTCTCTCATTTTCCTGACAGACCATGACAAAATAAGGAAGTAAGCAGAATTATTTTTTCTCTCTAGGCTCACAAGCATTAACCAACAATACAGTATTTGATTGTATGATTTGTGTGTGTGTGTGTGTGTGTGTGTGTGTGTGTGTGTGTGTGTGTGTGTGTGTGTGTGTGTGTGTGTGTGTGTTTTTAGATGGGTTCAATTCCTCCAGAAGAACAAGGCAATCACCACAGTCAACCACTACACCTTGACTATTGGTGCATTTCTAAAATATTCTGAGGAGACCCCTCCACCTGGCTGCCGGTTGACCGTGAACCAATGGAGGGGGATCAACCGGTTGATGAAGGGCATTAGCAAGTCCATGAGACGACCAGTTTCCCTTCACCAGGTAAAGGTGAAGGACAACAAGGAAGGCAAGGTGGTGTCGAAAAAGAGCCTGCTGGAGTGCCAGTCTCTTGCCAAGGCAAAAATCCCTCAAGTGCTGAGTAAGTTTTTCTCAATCTGTTATGTCACTGTTTTTACACACTTATAGACGTCAGAGATGTATAGAATGCATTATGGAGTGGGATTATGAAGCTGCCTTTTTTATTTTCATGTTCACAGAAACATTGGAAGAGACAAGGACACAGAGGAATCAGTACCGGTTTTATGGGTACCTGTGTGCCTACTTTACATCCATATACGGCCACAGACCAGGCCTATATAAAAACATGTTGGTGAAAGAGGTGGAGGAGGCAAAATGTGACCAGTCTGGGATGTATCTGATCAATGTAAGTCTATGAAATACAGCTGGCTGTGTTTATTTGTTTGTTTGCTTGGTTGGTTATCTTTGGAAACAATTGCAGTCGCAGGAGCGTAATGTGTTTTTTTGTGTTTTTTTCTCTGTTCTGTTTCTCTATTAGGTGGGAGAACACAAAACAAATCGGGAGTACGGCATGGTCCAGATGTCGCTGACGAAGGAGGAGTACAGTTGGTTTTCCGACTTCCTCAAATTCAAGCACTGTCTCTTAGGGGGAAAGAAGGCCCAGCACTTCTTTTTCAATTCCACAAACACTCAGATGAAGAACCTGCCTGCCAACCTGAGGGAGGTGTGGAAGGAGATGGGTCTGCCCGAATGTCCTTCGTTCACTGACCTGAGGACCTCCATTGTCACTCATGTAGGTCAGATTAGATAGGATTCTAATTATTGTAAGATCCTATTCTATTGTTGTCTGAAGTAATATCAATAATATCATATATTTGTGTGTGTGTGTGTGTGTGTGTGTGTGTGTGTCTTACAGGTAAAAAACATGCTCCCAAAGGTTGACAGGGAAAGGGTGGCCAACTTCATGTGCCACAACATCCAGACGGCAGACAAATATTATGCCATGAATTTAAATCCAACCCAAGCAAATGAAACCAGGGCACTCTTTGAGGCTGCACTGAAGGGGGAAGATAACACAGTCGCCGCAGAGAACCAGCCCTCCACCTCAGGAGAAAGAAAGCAGAAGGTGAGAGAGGATGCCTCCCTCTCCGACGGGAGCACCACCCCTGAAGAGACCAAGGTGGTGTACCAGGAGTCTGGCACGTCCTCCGGGGACTCGGAAGAGGAGGAAGAGGATGAAGATGAGGAACAGATGGCCAGACAACCTCCAGTAAGATGAGCTATTCTGACAGGACACATTCGATTATCAAAATGTACTTGTAAACTATGTAACAGTCAAGTGTGAATTCTGAGATATATCTAATTTCTTGTGTTTGCTCTGTCAGGAGAGACCTTCTAAGGTGACCAATCCTCAGGTGGAGATGGAACTAACCCCAAAGAGGAAGCGGAGCATCTGCAGATGCCACATGGTGGTCGCCATCAGCCCCATGCTAGTCTCACCCCTCAAAGTGACGCTCAAGTCGCCCCACCACTCCCCATTGTCACAATTAAAGGGATGCAACGACTAAACTCAAATAAAGTCCGACTAAAAATGCCATTGCCTCAAGGAGGTTAAAGCTGCAGGAGAAGGTGCAAAAGAGAGGAGGGGACCCCTGATGCAGCTTGAAGGAAGGGGAGCCGACCAACAACAAGACTTCCTCTTCCAAATAGTCATGTAGAATGTTATAGACTCTCACATTTACACTGTTCTGATTTTGTTTGGTTTGATTTTCAATTTTGGTGTGCTTGTTTAAATTTTAGAAGTGTAAAATGTGTGTAATTTAGTCTAACTGTCGGTTCAATGTTCTATTTTGGTGTGATTCTTTATAATGTAAAGGTTTGTTCTGTTTTATTAAATAACTAGTTGAGTAATTCTTTGTGTTGTGCTTTCTTTAAGGTTTATATTTAGTTTGTCACTTAATTTGTAAGTGTTAAACATTCACTGTCTTGTGTTGTTTTCTGTGAAGGTAGGAACAAATATTTAGGCATTATTGGCATGGGAATCATGGGTTTACATTGGCAAAGCAAATTAAGTAGATAATTAAAAAAAGTGAAATAAACAATAAGGTCCTGCTGTAGACTGTACTACTGCTGTTCAGGAAGCACAATTTGAACTAGAAACTTACACAGACAGGCTGAAATAAACACTAAAAAATAACAAATGGCATCACCGTAATCTCTAGGTTGTGCCGAGTTCAACGAGACGCCCCGCTTGACCGTAGCTCGCTCTGAGTGCAGCGACCTTGAAAAAAAGAAGGTGCAAACGGAAGGCTAGCCCTCAATGTCATTTGCTTTTGGGTGACAGTGAGAGAACCGTTAAGGTGAGAAGCACAATTCGACCTCAGGTACGTTACTAAGGTCCTCCCGATCCGTGCAAGCCTAACCTTGACCGTGTGGCATTAACCCTTAATAGTTAAAAGAAGGTGTTTACTTCAAAGAGTTTGCATTGACTTCTCTCCCCATAGGAATACATTGCCTGCACCCCTAAATTCAACCTGAAGCCTATGTGGGTTATGAATGCCTTATGAACCTGTCTTCTATGACAGTCCATCAGACCACTATGAGGTCTACCTGTGTCGATTCTAAGCTTCCTGGAGCAACCGGAAGTGGTTAAATTGACACAAAAGGAGTTTTGATGTACATAACCTTCAAAGGTGAAAATGACTGCATTCAACACTGTGTAGATCATAGATCAGTCAATTCTTAACTTAAAGACTTAAAACTCAGGATTCTGTAAGTGTTTATGTCAATCAAGACACTTGTTTACTTATAGCTTCCTGTGCCAACCGGAAGTGCCTTTAATTGGGTCACACTGTCTGTTTTGAAGGGTTAGAAAAGTCACATCTCTCCAAAACTTCATATGTGTGACCAGGTAACCCTCCTAAGCTGTAAATCAGTCATTTCTCCCAGCAGATGTCAAAGAAAAGCTCTCACACGCACACACAGCAAGGATGGAGTGAAAAAGTGCAGTTCTCAAAGACACAGAGAGCAGGCAATGGCATAAACATAATCTCTAGGCCGTGCCGAGTTCAACGAGATATCCCGCTTGACCGTAGCTCGCTCGGTCTGAGCGCAGCGACCATTAGAAAAGTAGGCCCAAAATGAAGCCTGCCCCACAACGTCATTTGCTTTTGGGTGACAGTGAGAGAACCGTTAGGGTGAGAAGCACAATTCGACCTCAGGTATGTTCCTAAGGTCCTTCCGATCCGTGCAAGCCTAACGTTGACCGTGTGGCATTAACCCTTAATAGTTAAAAGAAGGTGTTTACTTCAAAGAGTTTGCATTGACTTCTCTCCCCATAGGAATACATTGCCTGAACCCCTAAATTCAACCTGAAGTCTATATGGGTTATGAATGCCGTATGAACCTGTCTTTGATGACAGTCCATCAGGCCAGTATGAGGTCTACCTGTGTTGATTCTAAGCTTCCTGGACCAACCGGAAGTGGTTAAAATCACCCTAAAAGTGTATATCCATTACCTGCCTGCAGTTTGATAGACATAGTGCATTCAACCCTGTGTAAATCAGTCAATTCTTAACGTAAGGACTTAAAACACAGGATTCTGTAAAAGCATAGCCCAGTGAGGATATGTGTTGACTTATAGCTTCCTGTGCCAACCGGAAGTGCCTTAATTGGTGTCTCAGGGGCTGTTTCGAGGGGTTAAAAAAGTCAGATCTGTCCAAAACTTCATATGTGTGATTAGGCAACCCCCATGAACTGTAAATCAGTCATTTTTCCCATAAAATTTCAAAGGAAAACTAAATCACACAGACACACAACTTGGAAGGAGGGACGTATTGGGGTTTGTAGAGACAGACAGTGCCTCCAATAGTTAGCTTTGTTCGAGCTAAAAAGAACCGTCAGACCTAGAGTTCGAAACTTTAGAAACCTGTTCTAGACCTCGGGTCGATAGTGCGTGGTGAGTTAGGTGGCTCTAGAAGGTTCTCGGACCGAGAAATAGCCTCGTACATTTGCAATGACTTCAATTCATTTTGACCATTACGAAAATGGCGACATTTAGAAAAGTCTCAGAGACACAAGACTAGGTGCATTGGAACCGGCTCGGCCCATAGAGACGGACCCCAACGTTTCGGTCCGATAGCTCATTCAAGGACCCCATAGCAAGGCATTGAAAAAAATGGATTTTCAGCACCAATTAGGGTTTTACTCGGGCACCGAAGGACCTATCGAGCCGAAACTCGGGATTCGGGGTCGCCTCACATAGGCCTTCACATAATGTCCGACCTGGACCCGTAGCTAGAACGTAACTATGTGTTTTACGTTTTTATTATGTTTTAAACTAATGGCGCTGTGAATTATGGGCCTGCTCTGACATATGTGATAGTTGGCTTCTAAAT